>NC_091353.1:5501965-5529465 GCF_038502225.1 Cherax quadricarinatus
TGAGCCCAAGATTGCTGAGATGTGCAGACCAGCTAGCAGCACCTCTTACTCACATCTTTCAGCACTGCCTAGTACAGTGTAAATGGCCCTCTCTATGGAAATAGGCAAATGTCGTCCCTGTTCACAAAAAGAAGAGCAGAGCAGAAATCATCAACTACAGATCAGTGTCACTCCTGTCAATCACTGGTAAGATCCTTGAGACAATAATCTCAAGACAAATGGCTGAGTTTTTTGACTACCACTCACTACTTTGTGATCGTCAATATGGCTTCAGGAAAGGTTACTCTGCTGCTGATCTGTTGTTAAACCTCTCCACTAAGTGGCACCAGTCACTGGATGAATCCACAGTCAGCTGTGTGGTAGCACTGGACATTGCTGGCGCTTTCGACCGGGTGTGGCACCAGGGCCTCTTAGCAAAACTTCAAGCACTGGGAATTGCAGGCTCTACGCTCTGTCTCCTCAGTGATTACCTTCATGGTAGATCTCTAAGTGTAGTTCTCAATGGAACGGAATCAGCAGGTCATCCTATTGAGGCAAGTGTTCCACAAGGAAGCGTGCTGGGTCCATTGTTATGGAATGTCTACTTCAACGACCTTCCTCATCTCATCCCAGAATCCCATGCATATGCAGACGACTGTACACTGAGGTCTGTACATTGCACATGCTAGTACAGAGGTACTAGTGTTTATGCATAGCTTGAAGAACATCATTTCAAGATGTGTAGGGGTGGCAACATCAATGTGCTGGGCATGAACACTTTTAGAGAAGCACACAGCAACGCCTCCTCCTTGCCCTTGCCTGTCTCTTCTCATCCATGAGGTGTAGCCAGCAATTCTTGCAAAATTTTCTGAGAGTCCTGTCGCCCAACAATGTTTCAAACAGTTATCATGTCGGGACGTCGAGTGTTCACAAAACTGTGTGTGAGCTCTCCAACATTAGTAATGAAACCTCTAATGTTGGCCGACAGGATGCTTATAGACTGGCTCCTCATGATGTGGTCAGCTTGAGGTGGTGGGTGTGTAAGGCATGTAAGGTGCCTGTGGTATAAACCTTGGTAATAAATACCGACAAGTTGGTTTAGAAAGACACGTAAGCAAACACTATGACATATTTATTAGAAAACGTTTCGGTCCTGGGACCTTGATCACTTCTTGATCAAGGACCTTGATCAAGGTCCCAGGACCGAAACGTTTTCTAATAAATATGTCATAGTGTTTGCTTACGTGTCATTCTAAACCAAGGTGCCTGTCCTCGAGAGAGGTAGGGCACTGAGGCAGCTGCAGGGATGTAGGTCTGTGGTCTTGTATAAGGCACAATACCACCTGGGCTGGGATAGGAGTAGCTGAGTGGGTGACGCGTGAGAGTGTTCACCAATTCAGAGATCCTGCTGGTTTGTTCCGAGAACAGATCTCTAAACAGGTGGTCCTCTCTGTCTAGTTCCTTTTTCTTCCGACACTGGTCCTCCTGATGTCCTTTCTTGTAGCAGTAATTGCACCTGGTATCTCGCAGGCAGTTGTTAGTGGTGTGCCCCTTCCAGTGACAGCGAGAGCACTGCCTAGGTGCCTGGGAGGGTGGAATCCTATGTGTTGCACTTCCTGTGTTTCACTGCTGATTTGTCCGCAGGTTCCGCCGCTGGGACTGTGTTGGTGGAAGGTGTGACGGCTGTAGATGTCTTCCTCTTCCACGTCCTCTACCACTCCCCTGTACAGTTCTGACAGATGTGTCCCTGCTGTTCGTACTTTGGTGCAGTAGGTGTTGAGGTGCAGTGATAGTGCCCTGATTATTAACTGTACCAATCTCTGGTGGGGAAAATCCTGACTCAGTACTTGCCGATGAAGCACTGCTGCCAGATGTTGGGATAATGTCGGCAGGTGTGCTGACAGGTGTAGGATCAGAGATGGTATGTGCACTGTCTAGTGTACTGGCAGATGCTGAAGCAGAGGTGTCAGGTGTAGGAGAATTAACAGATCCAAGGCTTCCCTCGTTGCTGGGAAGAGAATCTGTTCCCTCTGTGGTGGTCAGAGGAATTGTGTTAGGATTCCCAAAGGTAGTGTTGTGAACTCTGTCAGTCTGTGGGACCTTAGCGATGACAGAATTCCGCCAGTTGTTTACCCCTGAGTTAAGCTCAGTGTGGGACTTCCAGTCTTTGTCAATAGTGTCACCATCAGCTGAGCAGCTTACGTCACTTGATGCAGGCTTGCACTGGCCTTCTACGATAGTGTCACCATCAGCTGAGCAGCTTACGTCACTTGATGCAGGCTTGCACTGACCTTCTACAATAGTGTCACCATCAGCTGAGCAGCTTACGTCACTTGATGCAGGCTTGCACTGGCCTTCTACAATAGTGTCACCATCAGCTGAGCAGCTTACGTCACTTGATGCAGGCTTGCACTGACCTTCTAAAATAGTGTCACCATCAGCTGAGCAGCTTACGTCACTTGATGCAGGCTGCACTGGCCTTCTACAATAGTGTCACTATCAGCTGAGCAGCTTACGTCACTTGATGCAGGCTTGCACTGGCCTTCTACGATAGTGTCACCATCAGCTGAGCAGCTTACGTCACTTGATGCAGGCTTGCACTGGCCTTCTACAATAGTGTCACCATCAGCTGAGCAGCTTACGTCACTTGATGCAGGCTTGCACTGACCTTCTACAATAGTGTCACCATCAGCTGAGCAGCTTACGTCACTTGATGCAGGCTTGCACTGGCCTTCTACAATAGTGTCACCATCAGCTGAGCAGCTTACGTCACTTGATGCAGGCTTGCACTGACCTTCTACAATAGTGTCACCATCAGCTGAGCAGCTTACGTCACTTGGATGCAGGCTTGCACTGACCTTCTACAATAGTGTCACCATCAGCTGAGCAGCTTACGTCACTTGATGCAGGCTTGCACTGGCCTTCTACAATAGTGTCACCATCAGCTGAGCAGCTTACGTCACTTGATGCAGGCTTGCACTGGCCTTCTACAATAGTGTCACCATCAGCTGAGCAGCTTACGTCACTTGATGCAGGCTTGCACTGGCCTTCTACAATAGTGTCACTATCAGCTGAGCAGCTTACGTCACTTGATGCAGGCTTGCACTGGCCTTCTACAATAGCTTGTAGGTTATCTAATGATTTGAGGAGCTCATGAAGTGCTTCCCTGTGATGGATTATCTTAGCTGCAACTTTGCAACACAGCCCAAGAGGGCAGTCTTGATCTTTGGACAGGAGTCCCTGAGGTAGGACTTCTGAACCTTCCTCCTGTAGCTCCAGGTTTGTGTCCATATATATCACAAGAGTATGGATATCCTTCAATTTTCTGAGATTTTCATCCTGGCTGCAACCAAATTCTTCTTCTCTTCCTCTTTCTCTCACTGTCTCTCTCTTTCACTTTCTCTCACTCTTCTTTCTTTCTCTCTCTCTCTCTCTCTCTCTCTCTCTCCAAAGTTTGTGAAAAATTTTGCTCTTGTCCTCGCCAAAATTATGCAGATTACGCGTAAGTCAGCCAAATTTACGTCCTGTCAATTCCATCAACCAGAATACTTTGTGTGGGAGAAGTAAACATTGATAATTGTGGAAGAGGCGAGTGAGAGAGAGAGAGAGAGAGAGAGAGAGAGAGAGAGAGAGAGAGAGAGAGAGAGAGAGAGAGAGAGAGAAAGAGATAAAGAGAGAGACAGAGAGAGAGAGAGAAAGAGAGAGAGAGAGAGAGTGACACAGAGTGTGTGAGAGAGAGAGAGACAGAGAGAGAGAGAGAGAGAGTGACAGAGAGTGAGAGAGAGAGAGAGAGAGTGTGTGTGTGAGAGAGAGAGAGAGTGACAGAGAGTGAGAGAGAGAGAGAGAGAGACAGTGTGTGTGTGAGAGAGAGAGAGAGAGAGAGAGAGAGAGAGAGAGAGAGAGAGAGAGAGAGAGAGAGAGAGAGAGAGAGAGAGAGAGAGAGAGAGAGAGTGTGTGTGAGAGAGAGAGAGAGATAGAGAGTGGACCACCAACAACCAACAACAACCACCATCAACCACCAACAACCACCATCAACCACCAACAACCACCAACCACCAACAACCACCAACAACCACCATCAACCACAAACAACCACCAACAACTACCATCAACCACCAACAACCACCAACAACCACCAACAACCATCAACAACCACCATCACCCACCAACAACCACCAACAACCACCATCAACCACCAACAACCACCAACAACCACCAACAGCCACCAACAACCACCAACCACCAACAACCACCAACAACCACCAACAACCACCAACAACCACCATCAACCACCAACAACCACCAACAACCACCATCAACCACCATCAACCACCAACAACCACCAACAACCACCATCAACCACCAACAACCACCAACAACCACCAACAACCACCAACAACCACCATCAACCACCAACAACCACCAACAACCACCATCAACCACCAACCACCAACAACCACCAACAACCACTATCAACCACCAATCACCAACAACCACCAACAACCATCATCAACCACCAACAACCACCAACAACCACCAACAACCACCATCAACCACCAACAGCCACAAACAACCACCAACAACCACCAACAACCACCCACAACCACCATCAACCACCAACAACCACCATCAAACACCAACAACCACCAACAACCACCAACAACCACCATCAACCACAAACAACCACCAACAACCACCATCAACCACCAACAACCACCAACAACCACCAACAACCATCAACAACCACCATCACCCACCAACAACCACCAACAACCACCAACAACCACCAACAACCACCATCAACCATCAACAACCACCAACAACCACCAGCAACCACCAACAACCACCATCAACCACCAACAACCACCAACAACCACCATCAACCACCAACAGCCACCAACAACCACAAACAACCAAAAACAACCACTGTCAACCACAAACAACCAACATCAACCACCAACAACCACCAGCAACCACCAACCACCATCAACCACCAACAACCACCATCAACCACCAACCACCAACAACCACCAACAACCACTATCAACCACCAACAACCACCAACAACCACCATCAACCACCAACAACCACCATCAACCAACAACAACCATCAACCACCAACAACCACCAACAACCACCATCAACCACCAACAACCACCAACAACCACCAACAACCACCAACAGCCACCATCAACCACCAACAACCACCAACAACCACCATCAACCACCAACAACCACCAACAACCACCAACAACCACCATCAACCACCAACAACCACCATCAACCACCAACAACCACCAACCACCAACAACCACCAACAACCACCAACAACCACCATCAACCACCAACAACCACCAACAACCACCAACAACCACCATCAACCACCAACAACCATCAACCACCAACAACCACCAACAACCAACAACCACCAACAACCACCATCAACCACCAAAAACCACCAACAACCACCATCAACCACCAACAACCATCAACCACCAACAACCACCAACAACCACCAACAACCACCATCAACCACCAACAACCACCAACAACCACCAACAACCACCAACAACCACCAACAACCACCAACAACCACCATCAACCACCAACAACCACCAACAACCACCATCAACCACCAACAACCACCAACAACCACCAACAACCACCAACAACCACCATCAACCACCATCAACCACCAACAACCACCAACAACCACCAACAACCACCATCAACCACCAACAACCACCAACAACCACCATCAACCACCAACAGCCACCAACAACCACCAACCAAAAACAACCACCGTCAACCACCAACAACCACCAACAACTACCATCAACCACCAACAACCACCAACAACCACCAGCAACCACCAACAACCACCATCAACCACCAACAACCACCAACAACCACCATAAACCACCAACCACCAACAACCACCAACAACCACTATCAACCACCAATCACCAACAACCACCAACAACCACCAACAACCACCAACAACCACCAACAACCACCAACAACCACCATCAACCACCAACAGCCACAAACAACCACCAACAACCACCAACAACCACCCACAACCACCATCAACCACCAACAACCACTATCAAACACCAACAACCACCAACAACCACCAACAACCACCAACAACCACCATCAACCACAAACAACCACCAACAACCATCATCAACCACCAACAACCACCAACAACCACCAACAACCATCAACAACCACCATCACCCACCAACAACCATCAACAACCACCATCAACCACCAACAACCACCAACAACCACCATCAACCATCAACAACCACCAACAACCACCAGCAACCACCAACAACCACCATCAACCACCAACAACCACCAACAACCACCATCAACCACCAACAGCCACCAACAACCACGAACAACCAAAAACAACCACTGTCAACCACCAACAACCACCAACAACCACCATCAACCACCAACAACCACCAGCAACCACCAACCACCATCAACCACCAACAACCACCATCAACCACCAACCACCAACAACCACCAACAACCACTATCAACCACCAACAACCACCAACAACCACCATCAACCACCATCAACCAACAACAACCACCATCAACCACCAACAACCACCAACAACCACCAACAACCACCATCAACCACCAACAACCACCAACAACCACCAACAACCACCAACAGCCACCATCAACCACCAACAACCACCAACAACCACCAACAACCACCAACAACAACCAACAACCACCAACAACCACCATCAACTACCAACAACCACCAACAACCACCATCAACCACTAACAACCACCAACAACCACCAACAACCATCAACAACCACCATCACCCACCAACAACCACCAACCACCAACAACCACCAACAACCACCATCAACCACCAATAACCACCAACAACCAACAACCACTATCAACCACCAACAACCACCATCAACCACCAACAACCACCATCAACCACCAACAACCACCATCAACCACCAACAACAACCAACAACCACCAACAACCACCAACCACCAACAACCACCAACAACCACCATCAACCACCATCAACCACCAACAACCACCAACAAAAACCAACAACCACCAACAACCACCATCAACCACCATCAACAACCAACAACCACCATCAACCACCAACAACCACCAACAACCACCAACAACCACCAACAACCACTATCAACCACCAACAACCAACAACCACCAACAACCACTATCAACCACCAACAACCACCAACAACCACCATCAACCACCATCAACCACCATCAACCACCAACAACCACCAACCACCAACAACCACCATCAACCACCAACAACCACCATCAACCACCAACAACCACCAACAACCACCAACAACCACCAACAACCACCATCAACCACCAACAACCACCAACAACCACCATCAACGACCATCAACCACCATCAACCACCATCAATCATCAACAACCACCAACAACCACCAACAACCACCAACAACCACCATCAACCACCAACAACCACCAACAACCACCAACAACCACCATCAACCACCAACAACCACCATCAACCACCAACAACCACCAACAACCACCAACAACCACCAACAACCACCAACAACCACCAACAACCACCAACAACCACCAACAACCACCAACAACCACCAACAACCACCAACAACCACCAACAACCACCAACAACCACCAACAACCACCAACAACCACCATCAACCACCAACAACCACCATCAACCACCAACAACCACCAACAACCACCAACAACCACCATCAACCACCAACAACCACCAACAACCACCAACAACCACCATCAACCACCAACAACCACCATCAACCACCAACAACCACCATCAACCACCAACAACCACCAACAACCACCAACAACCACCATCAACCACCAACAACCACCAACAACCACCAACAACCACCAACAACCACCATCAACCACCAACAACCACCAACAACCACCAACAACCACCATCAACCACCAACAACCACCATCAACCACCAACAACCACCATCAACCACCAACAACCACCAACAACCACCAACAACCACCAACAACCACCATCAACCACCAACAACCACCAACAACCACCAACAACCACCATCAACCACCAACAACCACCAACAACCACCAACAACCACCAACAACCACCATCAACCACCAACAACCACCAACAACCACCATCAACCACCAACAACCACCAACAACCACCAACAACCACCATCAACCACCAAAAACCACCATCAACCACCAACAACCACCAACCACCACCATCAACCACCAACAACCACCGACAACCACCAACAACCACCATCAACCACCAACAACCACCATCAACCACCAACAACCACCAACAACCACCATCACCCACCAACAACCACCAACAACCACCATCAACCACCATCATCCAACAACCACCATCAACCACCATCAACCACCAACAACCACCAACAACCACCAACAACCACCATCAACCACCATCAACGACCAACAACCACCAACAACCACCAACAACCACCATCAACCACCAACAACCACCAACAACCACCAACAACCACCATCAACCACCAACAACCACCAACAACCACCACCATCAACCACCAACAACCACCATCAACCACCAACAACCACCATCAACCACCAACAACCACCAACAACCACCAACAACCATCAACCACCAACAACCACCATCAACCACCAACAACCACCATCAACCACCAACAACCACCAACAACCACCAACAACCACCATCAACCACCAACAACCACCAACAACCACCAACAACCACCATCAACCACCATCAACCACCAACAACCACCAACAACCACCAACAACCACCATCAACCACCATCAACCACCAACAACCACTAACAACCACTGAAACACACACCCACACACACACACACACACACACACACACACACACACACACACACACACACACACACACACACACACACACACACACACACACACACACACAAATACTTCCTAATATCTCTCTGACTCATTTGTGTCTTCAACTTCCAATTGTGGCCTCTTGTTTCTGTGTCCCCTCCCTGGAACATCCTGTCTTTGTCCACCTTGTCTATTCCACGCAGTATTTTATATGTCGTTATCATGTCTCCCCTGACCCTCCTGGGTCAGGGGAGACATGATAACGACATATAAAATACTGCGTGGAATAGACAAGGTGGACAAAGACAGGATGTTCCAGGGAGGGGACACAGAAACATAAGAACATAAGAACATAAGAACGAAGGAACACTGCAGAAGGCCTACTGGCCCATGCGAGGCAGGTCCAAGTCTCCTACCGGCTTAAGCCGGTAGGAGGAACACGGCAACCGACCTGGTAGCTCAAGCTATCAGGTCCAACTCACACCCACCCACATCCACTCATGTATTTATCCAACCTATTTTTAAAGCTACACAACGTTCTGGCCTCTATAACTGTACTCGGGAGTTTGTTCCACTCATCCACAACTCTATTACCAAACCAGTACTTTCCTATATCCTTCCTGAATCTGAATTTTTCCAACTTAAAACCATTGCTGCGAGTCCTGTCTAGGCTAGATATTTTCAGCACACTATTTACATCCCCTTTATTTATTCCTGTCTTCCATTTATACACCTCAATCATATCTCCCCTAATTCTACGTCTTTCTAGAGAGTGCAGTTTCAGGGCCCTTAGTCTATCCTCATAGGGAAGGTTTCTGATACATGGGATCAACTTTGTCATCCTCCTTTGTACATTTTCCAGAGAATTTATATCCATTCTGTAATACGGTGACCAAAACTGTGCAGCATAATCTAAATGAGGCCTAACCAAGGATGTATAGAGTTGAAGAACAACCTGAGGACTCCTATTATTTATGCTTCTTGATATGAAGCCAAGGATTCTATTAGCTTTATTGCGAACACTTATGCACTGTTGTCCTGGTTTCAGATTACTGCTAACCAGAACTTCTAAATCTTTTTCGCAATCCGTAATATTAAGATCTACATTATTTAGTTTATATGTGGCATGGTTATTGTCCTGTCCAACATTTAGAACTTTGCATTTGTCTATATTAAACTGCATCTGCCACTTCTCCGACCACTGCATCAGTCTATTCAAATCTTCATGGAGTGCTCGAATGTCCTCGTCAGAAATAATTCGACGGCCTATTTTGGTGTCATCGGCAAACTTGCTTATGTCGCTCTTTATGCCCTCATCAATGTCGTTTATGTAGATTGTGAACAGCAGGGGGCCCAACACTGACCCCTGTGGAACACCGCTCGTGACGCTTCCCCACTCTGATTTCTCCCCATTTATGCAAACTCTCTGCTGCCTATTTGTCAACCATGCCTCTATCCAGGAAAAAATTTCTCCTCCTATTCCATGTGCTTTAATTTTCCTCAATAGTCTCTGATGTGGGACCCTGTCAAAAGCCTTACTGAAGTCCATATACACAATATCATATTCATTACCATGATCTACCTCCTCAAATACCTTAGTGAAAAAATTTAATAAATTCGTAAGGCTGGAACGCCCCTTTGTAAAACCATGCTGAGATTCGTTGATTAATTTATGTTTTTCAAGGTGGCTACGAACTGCCTCGGCAATTATTGATTCCATAAATTTTCCCACTATGGAGGTTAGGCTTATTGGTCTATAGTTTGAAGCTAAGGACCTGTCACCTGCTTTGAAAATAGGTATCACATTTGCCATTTTCCACTTATCTGGCACCATGCCAGTTTGTAGTGATATGTTGAAAAGATTAGCCAAAGGTGTGCTAAGCTCCTCTTTACATTCCTTTAGAACCCTTGCATACAGTTCATCAGGGCCTGGGGATTTGTTAGGTTTTAATTTATCAATTTGCCTAAGGACCATGTCACTTGTGACCCTAATCGTGCACAGTTTATTATCGTCCTGTTCTACATAATTTATCATTACTGGAATATCGCTGGTATCCTCCTGTGTAAAATCTGAGAGGAAGTATGTGTTAAAAATTCTACACATTTCCTTATCACTGTCAGTGAGCTGACCCGAGGAACTTTTGAGTGGGCCTATCTTGTCCCTGATCTTACTTCTGTATACCTGAAAGAATCCTTTTGGGTTAGTCTTCGATTCTCTTGCAACTTTAACCTCATAATCTCTTTTTGCTTTTCTAATTCCCTTTTTTATTTCTCTCTTTAACTGAATATATCGATTTCATAATTGCCCCTCTCCTCTTTTGATTTGCCTATATATGCCTCTCTTTTGACCAATCAGATATTTTAATCTATTGTTCATCCATTTAGGATCATTTTTGTTTGATCTGATTTCCCTATTTGGAACATAATTTGACTGAGCAGCTAGAACTATGCCCTGGAAAGCATCATATCGGCAACCATCACCACCTACCTGACCCTTAGTCAGGTCATTCCAGTTCAGCCCACCTAAGTAATTTTTCAGTCCTATGAAATCAGCCAAGCGAAAGTCAGGGACGGAGACTTGATTGCCATTATTAGGGGAATTCCATGATATATTAAAACTGAGTGATTTGTGATCACTTTCCCCAAGCTCATCATTAACCTCAAGATTATTAATTAGTGTTTCCCTACTGGCAAGAACCAAGTCAAGGAGGTTATTTCCCCTAGTTGGCTCTGTCACAAACTGTTTTAAAAAACAATCCTGGATCGTATCAAGAAAGTCACCTGACTCTAAATTTCCTGTCAAATTGCTCCAGTCAATCTGTCTATAGTTGAAATCTCCCATTAGCACAACATTTTCGTATGTAGATGCCTTACGAATTTCGTCCCACAGAAGTTTACCGCACTCCCTATCAAGATTTGGGGCCCTGTAAATCACACCCAAAATTAGTTTTTCTCGGCCCTCGAGAAGCTGTAACCAAACAGATTCAGTGGCTGACGCTTCTAATTTAATATCTTGTCTAACACAACAATTTAAATTGTCTCTGACATACATCGCTACTCCACCACCTTTCCTGTTGACCCTGTCAATGTGGAATAATTTATAGCCTTGTATGTGACATTCAGAGGGCATCTCTCTATCTTTCAGATTGAGCCAGGTCTCTGTTATAGCAATAATATCTATGTTTCCTGCACTTGCAATTAATCTTAGCTCATCTATCTTATTTCTTACACTCCTGCTATTAGTATAGTAAACCTTAAGGGAGCTAGTCCCTTGCTGCCCTCTGCTGTCCCCCTTTGTTTGCTGACCTGATCTATTGTCTTTATTTATAACTTCATGCTGAATGCCTTTTATACATTTACTGTTTCCAACCCTAGTGTTGCAACCTGCTTGTTTCCCACACACACCCATACCTCTATCTTCCATCAGTTTAAAATCATAGGCATTTCACCAATGGCCTTCTCAATCGAGTCTGCAAGTGCTACCACCCCTGCCCCAGAGAGATGTACCCCATCCCTTGCATACACATCATGTTTCCCATAAAAGTTGTTCCAGTTGTCAATGAATGGGATTGCAAGTTCCTTGCAGTATCTGTCTAGCCAGCAATTTACACCAATTGCCCTAGACAACCATTCATTTCCTACTCCCCTTCTAGGCAAGATGCTACATATGATTGGGATCCCTCCCTTAGACTTAATGAAATCTATAGCTGACCTGTACTTATCTAGCAGCTCTTCTCTCCTACCCTTCCCAATATCATTTCCACCAGCACTGAGACAGATAATGGGCTTGTTCCCATTACCTGACATGATATTATCCAGCCTGTTGACAATGTCCCCAACACCAGCTCCAGGGAAGCACACTCTATCTCTCATCTTCTTATTCCTATTACAAAAAGCACGGTCAATATATCTTACCTGAGAGTCACCAACCACAAGAATGCGCTTACCTCCATTAGCAGGGGCAGTAGTACCCTTACCTTCACTGGCCACTGAAGTACATTCATCCTGAAGAACAGAGAAGCGATTTCCTACCTTCAGATCTTCACTCTTAACTTTCCTTACTCTGATGCGCCTCCCATTACTGTGAACCACTCGCCACTTGTAGCAGGTGCTGGACTGCACCTCACTGCTGGTAGCCGTTGTTACCTCCCCAACTACAGCCTCCTCACAGCGAGAGAAAGAATGCCCCTCACTGCTAGAAGCCTCATTTCCCACAACTCCAGCCACCTCACACTCTCTCCCAGACCCATTGAGGTGGACCTTCAACCTCCTAATCTCCTCCTGGAGAAGCAAGACCTCCTCCTTCAACTCTCCAACCTCAATTTTTAAAACACTGCAGAAGCAAGCCATGCTTTGTAACCGTCCACGCTAATCCCCAAAGCAGCTCAGGGTCTGTGACCTCACGTGACGACTGACCACTGACCACAAGAGGCCACAATTGGAAGTTGAAGACACAAATGAGTCAGAGAGATATTAGGAAGTATTTCTTCAGTCATAGAGTTGTAAGGCAGTGGAATAGCCTAGAAAATGACGTAGTGGAGGCAGGAACCATACACAGTTTTAAGACGAGGTTTGATAAAGCTCATGGAGCGGGGAGAGAGAGGGCCCAGTAGCAACCGGTGAAGAGGCGGGGCCAGGAGCTATGACTCGACCCCTGCAACCACAAATATTAAACCACAAACATTAAACCCGCAGCGTGAGCGAAACATCAATAATTGAGTCCCTAGAACTGTGTCTTTATCCACACACACAGGGAGAGATAACAGCAAGAGTGAAGGAAGGGAGGGAAGGAGGAAGGGTGAAGAAAGGGAGGGAAGGAGGAAGAGTGAAGAAAGGGAGGGAAGGAGGAAGGGTGAAGGAAGGGAGGGAAGGAGGAAGGGTGAAGAAAGGGAGGGAAGGAGGAAGGGTGAAGGAAGGGAGGGAAGGAGGAAGGGTGAAGGAAGGGAGGGAAGGAGGAAGGGTGAAGGAAGGGAGGGAAGGAGGAAGGGTGAAGGATGGGAGGGAAGGAGGAAGGATGAAGGAAGGAAGGGAAGGAGGAAGGGTGAAGGAAGGGAGAGAAGGAGGAAGGGTGAAGGAAGGGAGGGAAGGAGGAAGGGTGAAGGAAGGGAGGGAAGGAGGAAGGGTGAAGGAAGGGAGGGAAGGAGGAAGGGTGAAGGAATGGAGGGAAAGAGGAAGGGTGAAGGAAGGGAGGGAAGGAGGAAGGGTGAGGGAAGGGAGGGAAGGAGGAAGGGTGAAGGAAGGGAGGGAAGGAGGAAGGGTGAAGGAAGGGAGGGAAGGAGGAAGGGTGAAGAAAGGGAGGGATGGAGGAAGGGTGAAGAAAGGGAGGGAAGGAGGAAGGGTGAAGGAAGGGAGGGAAGGAGGAAGGGTGAAGGAAGGGAGGGAAGGAGGAAGGGTGAAGGAAGGGAGGGAAGGAGGAAGGGTGAAGGAAGGGAGGGAAGGAGGAAGGGTGAAGGAAGGGAGGGAAGGAGGAAGGGTGAAGGAATAGAGGGAAGGAGGAAGGGTGAAGGAAGGGAGGGAAGGAGGAAGGGTGAAGGAATGGAGGGAAGGAGGAAGGGTGAAGGAATGGAGGGAAGGAGGAAGGGTGAAGGAATGGAGGGAAGGAGGAAGGGTGAAGGAAGGGAGGGAAGGAGGAAGGGTGAAGGAATGGAGGGAAGGAGGAAGGGTGAAGGAATGGAGGGAAGGAGGAAGGGTGAAGGAATGGAGGGAAGGAGGAAGGGTGAAGGAAGGGAGGGAAGGAGGAAGGGTGAAGGAAGGGAGGGAAGGAGGAAGGGTGAAGGATGGGAGGGAAGGAGGAAGGGTGAAGGAAGGGAGGGAAGGAGGAAGGGTGAAGGAAGGGAGGGAAGGAGGAAGGGTGAAGGAAGGGAGGGAAGGAGGAAGGGTGAAGGAATAGAGGGAAGGAGGAAGGGTGAAGGAAGGGAGGGAAGGAGGAAGGGTGAAGGAATGGAGGGAAGGAGGAAGGGTGAAGGAATGGAGGGAAGGAGGAAGGGTGAAGGAATGGAGGGAAGGAGGAAGGGTGAAGGAAGGGAGGGAAGGAGGAAGGGTGAAGGAATGGAGGGAAGGAGGAAGGGTGAAGGAATGGAGGGAAGGAGGAAGGGTGAAGGAATGGAGGGAAGGAGGAAGGGTGAAGGAAGGGAGGGAAGGAGGAAGGGTGAAGGAAGGGAGGGAAGGAGGAAGGGTGAAGGATGGGAGGGAAGGAGGAAGGGTGAAGGAAGGGAGGGAAGGAGGAAGGGTGAAGGAATGGAGGGAAGGAGGAAGGGTGAAGGAAGGGAGGGAAGGAGGAAGGGTGAAGGAAGGGAGGGAAGGAGGAAGGGTGAAGGAAGGGTAAGAAGTGAAGAGTGTAAGGGAGAAATGACTGAGGGAGAGTAACATATGAAAGGGAGGTTGAGGAGAGACAGAGTGAGGAAAAGACAGAGACACAGAGAAGGAGAGAGAGACGGACAGAGGCAGAGAGACAGACAGAGACGAAGAGAGACAGACAGACAGACAGAGACAAAGAGAGTCAGAGACAGACTGAGACAAAGAGAGATAGAGAAAAAGAGAAACAGAGACAGACAGAGACAGACAGACAGACAGAGACAAAGAGACAGAGAGAGACAGAGACAGAGACAGAGACAGACAGAGACAAAGAGACAGACAGAGACAGACAGACAGACAGAGACAGACAGACAGACAGAGACAAAGAGACAGAGACAGACAGAGACAAAGAGACAGAGACAGACAGAGACAAAGAGACAGAGACAGACAGAGACAAAGAGACAGAGACAGACAGAGACAAAGAGACAGACAGAGACAGACAGACAGACAGAGACAAAGAGAAACAGAGACAGACAGAGACAAAGAGACAGAGACAGAGACAGAGAGACAAAGAGACAGACAGAGACAGAGAGACAAAGAGACAGACAGAGACAGAGAGACAAAGAGACAGACAGACAGATAGACAGAGACAAAGAGACAGAGACAGACAGAGACAAAGAGACAGAGACAGACAGAGACAAAGAGACAGAGACAGACAGAGACAGAGAGACAAAGAGACAGACAGACAGATAGACAGAGACAAAGAGACAGAGACATAAACCTACCATCATAAACCAACTCTCTCATCTCCATTAAACCATTACCCAAAAAACAAACCATTTAACACTGTCAGGTTATCCCTGGAAAGCTCCAAACTCTCATGGACAGAGACAGACAAGTCTTAACTCTGCCTTCACTGTTATATTACAAGTCTTGTTAATTACAACACTGATGTTATTAACAATGTTTAATTAAATCTTAATTATAACCACTACCAATTATACTGCCATCAATTATACTGCCATCAATTATACTGCCATCAATTATACTGCCATCAATTATACTGCCATCAATTATACTGCCATCAATTATACTGCCATCAATTATACTGCCATCAATTATACTGCCATCAATTATACTGCCATCAATTATACTGCCATCAATTATACTGCCATCAATTATACTGCCATCAATTATACTGCCATCAATTATACTGCCATCAATTATACTGCCATCAATTATACTGCCATCAATTATACTGCCATCAATTATACTGCCATCAATTATACTGCCATCAATTATACTGCCATCAATTATACTGCCATCAATTATACTGCCATCAATTATACTGCCATCAATTATACTGCCATCAATTATACTGCCATCAATTATACTGCCATCAATTATACTGCCATCAATTATACTGCCATCAATTATACTGCCATCAATTATACTGCCATCAATTATACTGCCATCAATTATACTGCCATTAGTTATACTGCCATCAATTATACTGCCATTAGTTATACTGCCATCAATTATACTGCCATCAATTATACTGCCATCAATTATACTGCCATCAATTATACTGCCATTAGTTATACTGCCATCAATTATACTGCCATCAATTATACTGCCATTAGTTATACTGCCATCAATTATACTGCCATCAATTATACTGCCATCAATTATACTGCCATCAATTATACTGCCATCAATTATACTGCCATCAATTATACTGCCATCAATTATACTGCCATCAATTATACTGCCATCAATTATACTGCCATCAATTATACTGCCATTAGTTATACTGCCATCAATTATACTGCCATCAATTATACTGCCATTAGTTATATCAAGGATAAGGACACCTCCAGATCCTTGACCCTGGGCAGGATAAGGATACCTCCAGATCCTTGATCCTGGGCAGGATAAGGATACCTCCAGATCCTTGATCCTGGGCAGGATAAGGATACCTCCAGATCCTTGATCCTGGGCAGGATAAGGATACCTCCAGATCCTTGATCCTGGGCAGGATAAGGATACCTCCAGATCCTTGATCCTGGGCAGGATAAGGATACCTCCAGATCCTTGATCCTGGGCAGGATAAGGATACCTCCAGATCCTTGACCCTGGGCAGGATAAGGATACCTCCAGATCCTTGATCCTGGGCAGGATAAGGATACCTCCAGATCCTTGATCCTGGGCAGGATAAGGATACCTCCAGATCCTTGATCCTGGGCAGGATAAGGATACCTCCAGATCCTTGATCCTGGGAAGGATAAGGATAGCTCCAGATCCTTGATCCTGGGCAGGATAAGGATACCTCCAGATCCTTGATCCTGGGCAGGATAAAGACAGCTCCAGATCCTTGATCCTGGGAAGGATAAGGATACCTCCAGATCCTTGATCCTGGGCAGGATAAGGATACCTCCAGATCCTTGATCCTGGGCAGGATAAAGACAGCTCCAGATCCTTGATCCTGGGAAGGATAAGGATACCTCCAGATCCTTGATCCTGGGCAGGATAAGGATACCTCCAGATCTTTGATCCTGGGCAGGATAAGGATACTTCCAGATCCTTGATCCTGGGAAGGATAAGGATAGCTCCAGATCCTTGATCCTGGGCAGGATAAAGATAGCTCCAGATCCTTGATCCTGGGCAGGATAAGGACAGCTGTGGGACATGATGGGCGGGCCAGAGATGTGATGGGCAGGGGGCCAGGCAGGATGGCCAGCATCAGCATAGGTATGGCCAGCAAGCCTGATCATTACACCATGTCCCGTGTCAGCCCTCCTGACGTGCTGCTGATATTCTCTGTGTCAGCAGAAATATGTCACACACACAAACACATACACACATTTGCGGTTGCGGGGGTCGAGTCACAGCTCCTGGCCCCGCTTCTTCACTGGTCGTTAATGCTTTCTAAAAAGTTACTGTCACGTTGTTACTGGCGAGGTTCAATAAGGCTTTCAAAGCTTCTTTCTTTATTTGCGACATCTGGGTACAGAGGCAGTGTGCTTGTGCTCGTGGAGCCAAGGCGCCATGCCAGTGAGGGAGAGAGGAGTAGTCCTGTTGACTGAGAGAGCTTGGCTGCCAGAGTGAGAGGCAGGGTGATGCCATTTCAAGTGGCATGCCCACTGAGAGGCCTACAGGTGGCAGCATTAGCATGGCACGAAATATGAACTAAGCTGGCAGACAGCATAGACTATCTATGCAGACAGTACAGGCTGTCTACATTTGCTCGGCCACACACCACCATGGTCGTCCTTGACCATGACTGCCAGAAAACAACTCGGTCTCTCTCTCGCAGGAACAGGGCACAGAATACAAAATAAAAATATATATATACATATGGACATGGGAAAAAAAACTTCCTACAGGGAGGGAAGAAAAAAACATGTGGGGTGTGCTAAACATCGTGGTCATAGCCAGTGAGCGTCGATGTGCATCACTGCACGCCTTCCTGCGTCTGGACAGATACTGCAACACGGGAGACATCGCTGCGGCTGAGCTGTGACGTAACAGGGTACCGTCTCCTCTGGAACGGTGAAGCAGTCATCGTAGGAGTCACTGCAGGGTTCACTCATCCTGGGGCACGATATGCTGGTGCCCTCGAGTGAGGTGTCGTCAGTACTCGGCAACTGGGCACGGCTTCTGGCAAGCGACTCAGGAGGACACTTCTCGACTAGTACTGTCGCTGGGGCTGTCACTGCCGGCGAGCGTGGAGTTGTGGCGGAGTCCACTCGGCAAAACATCTGGAAGTCGTAACATCATACACCATACCGCAGTGAGTGGGCTAACAGTCAAAATGACATCATCTTTGTGCAGGCTGCTCACTGAAGCTATTCTCTCGACAGTTGGAGTTATAGCAGAGGTTAGTCTAAGTGTCCCCAGACTGGTTCTCTACATATAACTGCTCTGACGGTCAGGAGCTGAAGTGAAACAAATCTCAATGGGAATTGTAGCGGGTACGATTCTGCAGGGCATCACGAGTGGCGAATCTTCTCGACAACACAACATATTGCTCACTGTGAAACTAACACTGTTGATATGACATCATGTGATGTCAGGCGTGACGTCGTGAGGTGATGTCATGGGGTGACATCATGAAGTGACGTCAGGCAGCATGGTGACGTCAGCAGACGTTGCGAAGCGGCATCCTGGAGTGACGTCGCAAGGGATGTCATGGGATGACATCGTAAGGTGATATTAGGGAACATCATGGGTGACATCGTGAAGTTGGGCAGCCTTGTGGGTGATGTCGAGAAGTCGGGCAGCATCGTGGGTGACGTCGTGAAGCCAGGCAGCATCGTGGGCGACGTCATAAGTTGACGTCAGTGGAGTGATGCGGCAGCAGATCACTTGGCTTGGGACTTCTGGTTTAACCCACGTGGTTTGTAGGTCCAGGTGGCTTCGTGATCCACGTGGCTTCGAATGACCTCGGGCACTCGGATACACAGCTCTAGTGATTTATTTGCCCATTGTGGTAGAATCTGCACTATCTTCCACGTGTGTATGGGTGAGGAAGGTAGGCAGGCGGTCTTGGCTCCACCATATGCCACTCACCCACGCTCACCCCACTGTATGCCACCACTGCCCACTCCCTCTCTGCTGTGGTGGCGTACAGTAGGGCGAGCATGAGCGAGTGGCGTACGGTGGAGCCAGGACTGTGTGCCTACCTTCCTCACCCATACACACGTGGAATATAGTGCAGATTCTACCACACTGGGCACAGAAATCACCACAAACTCACCTATGACTTGCTAAAATAGCCGTGCTGGGCTGAACACAACACCAGCAACATACAGACGACACTGAACACGTGACCTGAAACAGCGTGGGATGCTGTGGCGTGGAGTCCAAGGGACGCCACTTATATTTCTCGAAGAAATTCGGCAAATTTCGGCTAGATCCTGCTTGTTCCTGTGTCTGGATTTTGAGGCTTGAAGACACAACATCAGGATAACTCGTTGAGAGACAGATGCTGCTTGTGTAGGGCGAAGTGAAGACAACTTCATTCCTCCTTCTTCTTCCCTCCTCTGGGCAAACACAACTGCTGTTAGGCGCAGCTGCCACCAACGTTTTTGAAAAATAGGTCCACACACTCTCCCTGCTCCATGAGCTTTATCATACCTCTTCGTAAAGTTATGTATGGATCCTGCCTCCACTACATCACTCTCCAGATTGTTCCACGTCTTGACAACTCTATGGTTGAAGAAATACTTCCTAACATCCCTGTGACTCATCTGTAAGTGTGTGTGTGTGTGTGTGTGTGTGTGTGTGTGTGTGTGTGTGTGTGTGTGTGTGTGTGTGTGTGTGTGTGTGTGTGTGTGTGTGTGTGTGTGTGTGTGTGTGTGTGTGTGTGTGTGTGTGTGTGTGTGTACTCACCTAGTTGAGGTTGCAGGAGTCGAGTCCTAGCTCCTGGCCCCGCCTCTTCACTGGTCGCTACTAGGTCACTCTCCCTGAACCGTGAGCTTTATCATACCTCTGCTTAAAGCTATGTATGGATCCTGCCTCCACTACATCGCTTCCCAAACTATTCCACTTACTGACTACTCTGTGGCTGAAGAAATACTTCCCAACATCCCTGTGATTCATCTGTGTCTTCAACTTCCAACTGTGTCCCCTTGTTGCTGTGTCCCATCTCTGGAACATCCTGTCTTTGTCCACGTTGTCAATTCCTCTCAGTATTTTGTATGTCGTTATCATGTCCCCCATAGCTCTCTTGTCTACCAGTGTCATCAAGTCAATTTCCCTTAACCTCTCTTCGTAAGACATACCCCTTAGTTCCGGGACTAGTCTTGTTGTAAACCTTTGCACTTTCTCTAGTTTCCTTACATGCTTGGCTAGGTGAGGTGTACTCACCTAGATGTGGTTGCAGGGGTCGATTCACAGCTGGTCCCGGTGTGTGTGTGTGTGTGTGTGTGTGTGTGTGTGTGTGTGTGTGTGTGTGTGTGTGTGTGTGTGTGTGTGTGTGTGTGTGTGTGTGTGTGTGTGTGTGTGTGTGTGTGTGTACTCACCTAGTTGTACTCACCTAGATTTGGTTGTAGGGGTCGAGTCATATCTCCTGGCCCCGCCTCTTCACAGGCCGCTTCTGGGTCACTCTCCCCGCACCAAGAGCTTTATCATACCTCTGCTTAAAGCTATGTATGGATCCTGCCTCCACTACATCGCTTCCCAAACTATTCCACTTCCTGACTAGTCTGTGGCTGAAGAAATACTTCCTAACATCCCTGTGATTCATCTGTGTCTTCAACTTCCAAATGTGTCCCCTTGTTGCTGTGTCCAATCTCTGGAACATCCTGTCTTTGTCCACCTTGTCAATTCCTCTCAGTATTTTGTATGTCGTTATCATGTCCCCCCTATCTCTCCTGTCCTCCAGTGTCGTCAGGTTGATTTCCCTTAACCTCTCCTCGTAGGACATACCTCTTAGCTCTGGGACTAGTTATGTTGCAAACCTTTGCACTTTCTCTAGTTTCTTCACGTGCTTGGCTAGGTGTGGGTTCCAAACTGGTGCCGCATACTCCAATATGGGCCTAACATACACGGTGTACAGGGTCCTGAATGATTCCTTATTAAGATGTCGGAATGCTGTTCTGAGGTTTGCTAGGCGCCCATATGCTGCAGCAGTTATTTGGTTGATGTGCGCTTCAGGAGATGTGCCTGGCGTTATACTCACCCCAAGATATTTTTCCTTGAGTGATGTTTGTAGTCTCTGGCCCCCTAGACTGTACTCCGTCTGCGGTCTTCTTTGCCCTTCCCCAATCTTCATGACTTTGCACTTGGTGGGGTTGAACTCCAGGAGCCAATTGCTGGACCAGGTCTGCAGCCTGTCCAGATCCCATTGTAGTTCTGCCTGGTCTTCGATTGAATGAATTCTTCTCATCAACTTCACATCATCTCCAAACAGGGACACTTTGGAGTCTATTCCTTCCGTCATGTCGTTCACAAATACCAGAAACAGCACTGGTCCTAGGACTGACCCCTGTGGCACCCCACTCGCCACAGGCGAACACCCTGACACCTCGCCACGTAACATGACTCGCTGTTGTCTTCCTGACAAGTATTCCCTGATCCATTGTAGTGCCTTCCCTGTTATCCCTGCTTGGTCCATCAGTTTTTGCACTAATCTTTTGTGTGGTACTGTGTCAAACGCCTTCTTGCAGTCCAAGAAAATGCAATCTACCCACCCCTCTCTCTCTCTCTCTTGTCTTACTGCTGTCACCCTATCATAGAACTCCAGTAGGTTTGTGACACAGGATTTCCCGTCCCTGAAACCATGTTGGCTGCTGTTGATGGGATCATTCCTTTCTAGGTGTTCCACCACTCTTCTCCTGATAATCTTCTCCATGACTTTGCATACTATACATGTCAGTGACACTGGTCTGTAGTTTAATGCTTCATGTCTGTCTCCTCTTTTAAAAATTAGGACTACATTTGCTGTCTTCCATGCCTCAGGCAATCTCCCTGTTTCGATAGATGTATTGAATA
This sequence comes from Cherax quadricarinatus, assembly GCF_038502225.1. Lineage (NCBI taxonomy): Eukaryota > Metazoa > Arthropoda > Malacostraca > Decapoda > Parastacidae > Cherax > Cherax quadricarinatus. The sequence continues at coordinate 5,524,659 of NC_091353.1, forward strand.
TTGTTGTTTGGGGTACACATAGCGCCTCTGCTCTCTTTCTCAGGACCCATGGAGAGATGTTATCTGGCCCCATCGCCTTTGAGGTATCTAGCTCACTCAGCAGCCTGTTCACTTCTTCCTCGGTTGTATGAATTGTGTCCAGCACTTGGTGGTGTACTCCAGCTCACCGTCTTTCTGGAGTCCCTTTTCTCTTCTGTGAACACTTCTGTTACGAGTATGGCCATACCCGTTAAATTTTATACTAGGATGTGCTCCTTTTTATTCTATACATATATATAATGTCAATGCTAATATTGTTATATTATATTGTTAGGCGTTATATTAAGAATGTGAGTTTCATGTAGTGGGAAAGTACTAGTTGGAGCGCCAGTTACTAGTTCAGGTACTGACGTCTCCCTCAGTCACGTGACCAACCTGACGTTGGCTTACCACTCGGTGGTACCGTCAGTAGGTTCTCCTCCCTTGCTCTGAGTAGGTTCACTGCCCTCGCTCAGAGTAGCTTCACCACGCTCACTCTGACTAGCACTCTCACTTCTAGTCTGATTCCTAAGAGTTCACAGATCTTATTACCTGAAATCGTATTTTAGCAACAGATTGATTGCTTGACTCTACTACTGGCAACTGTTTCCTAGTATACTCTTGTGTCGTAATAATAGTTGTGTATATATAAGTATACTTTATGTGTAAAGGAGAAAATAATTTTATTGCTCTATTTTAATTAATATATAGTTTATAAATATATGAAGATACTATCTAGGTTTTATTGTTATTAAAGACACAGATTTTATAAGAGTTTTGACCATCCTACAGAAAGAAGGTTAATAAAGAAAGTCGTTTTTTAAAGGCTATATTTGCTGCACTAAAACCTTGTTGCTATGGAGTTCCACCTAGACAATAGTCAACCTAGTAACTGATACCCCATCAAGGATCAGTAACCCCATGTTATACACTCCATATCGCAACAACTTCTTTGAATCTCTTGTTGAGTTCTTCACATACTTCACGGTCATTTCTTGTTGTCTCTCCTCCTTCCTTCCTTAGCCTGATTACCTGGTCCTTGACTGTTGTTTTCCTCCTGATGTGGCTGTACAACAGCTTCGGGTCAGATTTGGCTTTCGCTGCTATGTCGTTTTCACATTGTCGTTGGGCCTCCCTTCTTATCTGTGCATATTCGTTTCTGGCTCTACGACTGCTCTCTTTATTCTCCTGGGTACTTTGCCTTCTATATTTCTTCCATTCCCTAGCACACTTGGTTTTTGCCTCCCTGCACCTTTGGGTGAACCATGGGCTCATCCTGGCTTTTTCATTATTCCTGTTACCCTTGGGTACAAACCTCTCCTCAGCTTCCTTGCATATTGTTGTTACATATTCCATCATCTCATTTACTGACTTCCCTGCCAGTTCTCTGTTCCACTGAACCCCGTTCAGGAAGTTCCTCATTCCCACGTAGTCCCCCTTCTTGTAGTTTGGCTTCATTCGCCCAGCCCTTCGTGCTTCCCCCTCCACTTGTAACACTAACTTTGTATTCGAAGCTTAAAACCACATGATTGCTGGCCCCAAGGGGTTTTTCGTATGTGATGTCCTCAATATCTGCACTACTCAAGGTGAATACTAGGTCCAGTCTCGCTGGTTCATCCTCTCCTCTCTCTCTGGTAATGTCAATTACGTGTTGGTACATGAAGTTTTCCAGTACCACCTCCATCATCTTAGCCCTCCATGTATCTTGGCCCCCATGTGGCTCCAAGTTCTAATCGATTTCCTTGTGGTTGAAGTCACCCATGATCAGTAGCTTTGCCCTGCTCGCATGAGCCCTTCTGGCCACTGCAGCCAGTGTGTCAACCATTGCTCTATTATTCTCATCATACTCTTGCCTTGACCTGCTGCTGTTCTGTGTTGGGGTTATACATCATTGCAATTACAAGCTTGGGACCTCCAGACTGAAGCGTTCCTACTATGTAATCCCTTGCTTCTCTACTGTCTCCTATCTCCAGCTCGTCAAAATTCCATCGGTTCTTGACCAGCAGTGACCACTCCTCCACCCTCTCTGTTCCCTCTGTCTTTCCTCAGGATCTGATATCCCGCTGGAAAGATGGCATCTGTTATCATACCTGTAAGCTTGGTTTCTGTGAGAGCTATGATGTCCGGTGATGCATCTTTGACTTTCGTGCCACTCCTCCCACTTATTTGTTATTCCATCAGTGTTGGTTTACCATACCTTCAGTTTCCTCTCCAACACTGTGTTTTGGGAGGTCTGTGAGGGTAGGGGACCTGGTAGTGTACTGTGGGGTTTTATAGCTGAGTGTTGGGTGGAAGCTGTGAGTGTGGATTGTAGTTTGTGTTGGGATGGCATGATTGGTTGTGGGGTTCTGGGGATGGTTCTGTGTGTGCTTGCTCTTGTTGCTCTGCCCTGCTCTGACTGTCCTCTGCTGAGTCTGTCTTTGTCTCTCTTCCTAGCTCCTTTCGATTTTGTGCCCTCTCCCTCAGCTGCTCTCATTCTGTTTGTGTTCTCTCTTGTCTAGGAACACCCTCTTGTATTCTGATAAGTACTTCAACCTGGTTTCTTTTGGAGGATTCTATTCCATACTGTTTCTGTCCTGAAAATCAGCTTGATCGATCGTTTTCTCCCCTTCAAAAACCCCCCTATTTTCTGAAAATATACAATCTCGGACATGTCCTCGTCGCCTATTTCTGTGATGATGTTCTCAATCTCATTTCTTTCTGCCTCCCGTCTTTCAGTGTGTCCTTCCCTCACTCTCCTGAAGCCTTTCCCTCTGTGACTCTGGTTCTTGTCTGCACATAGCCATTTTCTCCTTTGTTTTTTCCTGTAGCTCTTGGTAGCATGGTTATGCCTCTGCATTTGACCTATCACCCACTCCACCTGCACCTAGCTGCTCTCCCCTTCACTCCTTGGCCCTATTTGGTGGGCTGATATGACCTTAGCATAAGTTATATCCCCTTCCTTCCTGTTGGGCCTCTCAGCTTCATATGTTGTGTCTTCTCTGGTCACTGCCCCTGTAACTCACCTCAGCCTGTTTACCTCATCTTCTAGGACCCTTATCCTGGCTACTGCAGTTTCGACTTATGGCTCCCATTTCTTCTTCTTCTCCCCCAACCTCTTTTCCAGTTTCACAGAAAGCTCTGTCTCCATTTTTGCAGCAAGCTCTCCTAGTTTTCTCTTCCACTCTTGTTCCATCCTTTTGCAATGCTCCTCCATCCACTCCTCCCTACCAGAACCATTCTCCTCTGTTCCCTGGGTCCTTCGAGTGTGTGTGTGTATGTGTGTGTGTGTGTGTGTGTGTGTGTGTATGTATATGTGTGTGTGTGTATGTGTGTGTGTGTGTGCGTGCGTGTATGTATGAAGTGTTAATCATAATCAGTTATCGGATGTGATTATTAATAACTGAGAAAAATATATAACAATGTTATTATTTTGGAGAAGATAAATGTGTGGTGGACGAAGAGTGACCAGATGAGTCATCTGTCTGTGTGTCTGTCATACCTAACATTCTGCCATCATGCTAACACCACACACACACACACACACACACACATACACACACACACATACACACACATACACACACACACACACACACACACACATACACACACACACACACACACACACATACACACACATACACACACACATACACACACACAGGCTAAGGAAGGAAGGAGGAGAGACAACAGGAAATGACCGGGAAGTATGTGAAGAACTCAACAAGAGATTCAAAGAAGTGTTCACAGAGGAGACAGAAGGGACTCCAGAAAGACGGAGAGGTGGGGCACACCACCAAGTGCTGGACACAGTGCACACAACCGAGGAAGAAGTGAAGAGGCTTCTGAGTGAGCTAGATACCTCAAAGGCAATGGGGCCAGATAACATCTCCCCATGGGTATTGAGAGAGGGAGCAGAGGCGCTATGTGTACCCCTAACAACAATATTCAATACATCTATCGAAACAGGGAGATTGCCTGAGGCATGGAAGACAGCAAATGTAGTCCCAATCTTTAAAAAAGGAGACAGACATGAAGCATTAAACTACAGACCAGTGTCACTGACATGTATAGTATGCAAAATCATGGAGAAGATTATCAGGAGAAGAGTGGTGGAACACCTAGAAAGGAATGATCTCATCAACAGCAGCCAGCATGGTTTCAGGGACGGGAAATCCTGTGTCACAAACCTACTGGAGTTCTATGACATGGTGACAGCAGTAAGACAAGAGAGAGAGGGGTGGGTGGATTGCATTTTCTTGGACTGCAAGAAGGCGTTTGACACAGTTCCACACAAGAGATTGGTGCAAAAACTGGAGGACCAAGCAGGGATAACAGGGAAGGCACTACAATGGATCAGGGAATACTTGTCAGGAAGACAGCAGCGAGTCATGGTACGTGGCGAGGTGTCAGAGTGGGCACCTGTGACCAGCGGGGTCCCGCAGGGGTCAGTCCTAGGACCAGTGCTGTTTCTGGTATTTGTGAACGACATGACGGAAGGAATAGACTCTGAGGTGTCCCTGTTTGCAGATGACGTGAAGTTGATGAGAAGAATACACTCGATCGAAGACCAGGCAGAACTACAAAGGGATCTGGACAGGCTGCAGAACTGGTCCAGCAATTGGCTCCTGGAGTTCAATCCCACCAAGTGCAAAGTCATGAAGATTGGGGAAGGGCAAAGAAGGCCGCAGACGGAGTACAGTCTAGGGGGTCAGAGACTACAAACCTCACTCAAGGAAAAAGATCTTGGGGTGAGTATAACACCAGGCACATCTCCTGAAGCGCACATCAACCAAATAACTGCTGC
>NC_091353.1:5541965-5564465 GCF_038502225.1 Cherax quadricarinatus
GTGGTTCTGAGCTTTGAATACATCGTAGAGCTACAAGTGGAGAGGGTAACAGGGGTAGAAAGGGAAAAGCCAAACTATAAAGGGGGGGACTACACAGGTATGAGAACCTTCCTGCAGGAGGTTCAGTGGGACAGAGAACTGATAGGAAAATCAGTAAACGAGATGATGGACTATGTAACAACAAAATGCAAGGAGGCAGAGGAAAGGTTTGTTCCCAAGGGCAACAGAATTAATGAGAAGAACAGAACAAGCCCTTGGTTTACCCGGAGGTACAGAGAGGCAAAAACTAAGTGCACCAGAGAATGGAAAAAGTACAGAAGGCAGAAGTCAAGTCTGACCCGAAACTGCTTTACAGCCACATCAGGAGGAAGACAACAGCCAAGGACCAGGTTATCAGCCTGAGGAAAGAAAGTGGGGAACTCACAAGAAACGACCAAAAGTATGTGAGGAGCTCAACATGAGATTTCAGGAAGTATTTACAGTGGAGACTGAAGGGACACTGGGAAGACAAAACAGTGTGGTACACCAACAAGGGATATACCAACAAGTGTTGGATGAAATACACACAACTGAGGAGGAGGTGATGAACCTTCTAAGTGACCTTGATACCTCAAAGGCGGTGGGACCAGACAACATCTCTCCATGGGTCCTAAGAAAGGGAGCAGAGACACTGTGTGTGCCACTAACCACAATCTTCAATACATCCCTTGAAACCTGAGGTACGGAAGATGACAAATGTAGTCCCCATCTTTAAGAAAGGAGACAGAAATGAAGCACTAAACTATAGACCAGTGTCACTGACGTGCAAAGTATGCAAAGTTATGGAGAAGATTATCAGGAGGAGAGTGGTGGATCACCTGGAACGGAACAAGGTTATAAACGACAGCCAGCACGGATTCATGAAAGGCAAATCCTGTGTCACAAATCTACTAGAGTTTTATGACAAGGTAAGTGAAATTAAGACATGAGAGGAAGGGGTGGGTTGATTGCATTTTCTTGGACTGCAAGAAGACCTTCGACACAGTTCCTCACAAGAGATTAGTGCAGAACTAGAGGATCAGGCACGTATAACAGGAAGGGCACTGCAATGGATCAGAGAATACCTGACAGGGAGGCAATAGCGAGTCATGGTACGTGATGAGGTATCACAGTGGGCGCCTGTGACGAGCGGGGTCCCACAGGGGTCAGTCCTGGGACCAGTGCTATTTTTGGTATATGTGAATGACATGACGGAAGGGATAGACTCAGAAATGTCCTTACATACAGATGATGTGAAGATAATGAGGAGAATTAAATCAGATGCGGACCAGACAGGTCTACAAAGAGACCTGGACAGGCTGGACGTATGGTCCAGCAACTGGCTCCTAGAATTTAACCCCACCAAATGCAAAGTCATGAAGATCGGGGAAGGGCAAAGAGGACTGCAGACAGAGCATAAGCTAGGCGGCCAAACACTGCAAACCTCACTCAAGGAGAAAGATCTGGGGGTGAGTATAACACCGAGCACGTCGCCGAAAGCCCACAGAGAATAGATAAACTCTCGAAACTCTTTAAAGGTATATCAAATGTAAGGTAAATAATTGCTGCAGCGTATGGGCGCCTGGCAAACCTTAGAATAGGGTTCCGATACATCAGTAAGGAATCGTTCAAGACTCTATACACTGTGTACGTCAAGGCCCATACTGGAGTATGCAGCACCAGTTTGGAACCCACACTTGATCAAACACGTCAATAAATTAGAGAAAGTGCAAAGGTTTCCGACAAGGTTAGTTCCAGAAGTAAGGGGAATGTCCTATGAAGAAAGGTTAAGGGAAATCGGTCTGACGACACTGGAAGACAGGACGGTTAGGGGAGACATGATAACGACATACAAAATAGTGCGTGGAATAGATAAGGTGGACAGAGACAGGATATTCCAGAGATGGGACACAGAAACAAGGGGACACAATTGGAAGTTGAAGACTCAGAGTCAAAGGGATGTTAGGAAGTATTTCTTCAACCACAGAGTTGTTAGGAAATGGAATAGTCTGGCAAGTGATGTAGTGGAGGCAGGAACCATACATAGTTTTAAGATGAGATATGATAAAGCTCATAGAGCAGGGAGAGGGAGGACCCAGTAGGGGTCGGTGAAGAGGCGGGGCCAGGAGCTGAGTCTCGACCCCTGCAACCACAATCAGGTGAGTACAATTAGGTGAGTACACACACACGCACACACAGGCGGCGACTAACACACACACACACACACACACACATAGAGAGAGAGAGAGAGAGAGAGAGAGCCACCATTACCACAAGTAACAGAACAGTGTCAGCACCAACAGAGTGCCAGCAGCACTGTGCCAATAAGAGAAGCGGTGCCACTAACCACACACTCACAAATACACACACTCTCAAACACATTATCCACTTACCACAGTGAGTGTCTCCCACAGCTGAATTCTCCTGCTAAGAGCTATCATCGTCTATCAGCTCAACGCTGGTAAAGCAGTCACAAAGAGTGAGAGGAGGACACCAAGAAGTAAAGCCAGGAACAAGCCAGTAAGGTAAATAAAGCCAGGAACAAGCCAGTAAGGTAAATAAAGCCAGGAACAAGCCAGTAAAGTAAATAAAGCCAGGAACAAGCCAGTAAGGTAAATAAAGCCAGGAACAAGCCAGTAAGGTAAATAAAGCCAGGAACAAGCCAGTAAGGTAAATAAAGCCAGGAACAAGCCAGTAAGGTAAATAAAGCCAGGAACAAGCCAGTAAGGTAAATAAAGCCAGGAACAAGCCAGTAAGGTAAATAAAGCCAGAGAAGTGTTTACCACAACAGTGTATTCACAACTATACTTGATAAAGCTCTACACAGAGTGAAACATAACTTGATAAAGCTCTACACAGAGTGAAACATAACTTGATAAAGCTCTACACAGAGTGAAACATAACTTGATAAAGCTCTACACAGAGTGAAACATAACTTGATAAAGCTCTACACAGAGTGAAACATAACTTGATAAAGCTCTACACAGAGTGAAACATAACTTGATAAAGCTCTACACAGAGTGAAACATAACTTGATAAAGCTCTACACAGAGTGAGACATAACTTGATAAAGCTCTACACAGAGTGAAACATAACTTGATAAAGCTCTACACTGAGTGAAACATAACTTGATAAAGCTCTACACTGAGTGAAACATAACTTGATAAAGCTCTACACAGAGTGAAGAGAGAGTGAAAGAAACACATGAAAGAGAGAGAGTTAACTGGAATGGAAAAAGAACCAGGCGGAAGAGAGAAAGAGAGGAAAAAAGTGTTCCCAACGAAGAGATGTAAGGGAAGTGGGAGAGGAGGCGATAAAGAAAGGGAGAACTGGGTCAGAAACTGGAGATAGAAAGACAGAAAGCAAATATTTGGTCAACAGGTGAAGTCAAGGGAGCAAACCGTGAGAGAGAGAGAGAGAGAGAGAGAGAGAGAGAGAGAGAGAGAGAGAGAGAGAGAGAGAGAGAGAGAGACAGAGAGAGAGAGAGAGAGAGAGAGAGAGAGAGAGAGAGACAGAGAGACAGAGAGAGAGAGAGAGAAACAGAGAGATACGAATGATGTTTAAATAGGTTTCAAGTCTGTCTACTACACAAGGGTCATTATGATGTTAGTTTCCACGTGCTGACTTCCAGCAACAACAACAACAACAGTAACAGCAACAACAACAACAACAGTAGCAGCAACAACAACAACAACAGTAGCAGCAACAACAACAACAACAGTAGCAACAACAACAACAGTAGCAGCAACAACAACAACAACAGAGAGATACGAATGATGTTTAATTAGGTTTCAAGTCTGTCTACTACACAAGGGTCATTATGATGTTAGTTTCCACGTGCTGACTTCCAGCAACAACAACAACAACAGTAGCAGCAACAGCAGCCATAGCAGCAACATCAACAACAACAACAACAACAACAACAACAACAACAACAGTAGCAGCAACAACAACAACAACAGTAGCAGCAACAGCAGCCATAGCAGCAACATCAACAACAACAGAGCAGATACGACATGATGTTTAATTAGGTTTCAAGTCTGTCTACTACACAAGTGTCATTATGATGTTAGTTTCCACGTGCTGACTTCCAGCAACAACAACAACAACAGTAACAGCAACAACAACAACAACAGTAGCAACAACAACAACAGTAGCAGCAACAACAACAACAACAGTAGCAACAACAACAACAGTAGCAACAACAACAACAGTAGCAGCAACAACAACAGTAGCAGCAACAACAACAGTAGCAACAACAACAACAGTAGCAGCAACAACAACAGTAGCAGCAACAACAACAACAACAGAGAGATACGAATGATGTTTAATTAGGTTTCAAGTCTGTCTACTACACAAGTGTCATTATGATGTTAGTTTCCACGTGCTGACTTCCAGCAACAACAACAACAACAGTAACAGCAACAACAACAACAGTAGCAGCAACAACAACAGTAGCAGCAACAACAACAACAACAGTAGCAACAACAACAACAGTAGCAGCAACAACAACAGTAGCAGCAACAACAACAGTAGCAGCAACAACAACAGTAGCAGCAACAACAACAGTAGCAGCAACAACAACAACAACAGAGAGATACGAATGATGTTTAATTAGGTTTCAAGTCTGTCTACTACACAAGTGTCATTATGATGTTAGTTTCCACGTGCTGACTTCCAGCAACAACAACAACAACAACAGTAGCAACAACAACAACAGTAGCAGCAGTAGCAGCAACAACAACAACAGTAGCAGCAACAACAACAACAACAGAGAGATACGAATGATGTTTAATTAGGTTTCAAGTCTGTCTACTACACAAGGGTCATTATGATGTTAGTTTCCACGTGCTGACTTCCAGCAGCAACAACAACAACAGTAGCAGCAACAACAACAACAGTAGCAGCAACAACAACAGTAGCAGCAACAACAACAACAACAGAGAGATACGAATGATGTTTAATTAGGTTTCAAGTCTGTCTACTACACAAGGGTCATTATGATGTTAGTTTCCACGTGCTGACTTCCAGCAGCAACAACAACAACAGTAACAGCAGCGGCAACAACAACAACAACAGTAGCAGCAACAACAACAACAACAGTAGCAGCAACAACAACAACAACAGAGAGATACGAATGATGTTTAATTAGGTTTCAAGTCTGTCTACTACACAAGGGTCATTATGATGTTAGTTTCCACGTGCTGACTTCCAGCAGCAACAACAACAACAACAGTAACAGCAGCGGCAACAACAGTAGCAGCAACAACAACAGTAGCAGCAACAACAACAACAACAGAGAGATACGAATGATGTTTAATTAGGTTTCAAGTCTGTCTACTACACAAGTGTCATTATGATGTTAGTTTCCACGTGCTGACTTCCAGCAGCAACAACAACAACAACAGTAGCAGCAACAACAACAGTAGCAGCAACAACAACAACAACAGAGAGATACGAATGATGTTTAATTAGGTTTCAAGTCTGTCTACTACACAAGGGTCATTATGATGTTAGTTTCCACGTGCTGACTTCCAGCAACAACAACAACAACAGTAGCAGCAACAACAACAACAGTAGCAGCAACAACAACAACAACAGTAGCAGCAACAACAACAGTAGCAGCAACAACAACAACAACAGAGAGATACGAATGATGTTTAATTAGGTTTCAAGTCTGTCTACTACACAAGGGTCATTATGATGTTAGTTTCCACGTGCTGACTTCCAGCAGCAACAACAACAACAGTAGCAGCAACAACAACAACAACAGTAGCAGCAACAACAACAACAACAGAGAGATACGAATGATGTTTAATTAGGTTTCAAGTCTGTCTACTACACAAGGGTCATTATGATGTTAGTTTCCACGTGCTGACTTCCAGCAACAACAACAACAACAGTAGCAGCAACAACAACAACAGTAGCAGCAACAACAACAGTAGCAGCAACAACAACAGTAGCAACAACAACAACAGTAGCAGCAACAACAACAGTAGCAGCAACAACAACAACAACAGAGAGATACGAATGATGTTTAATTAGGTTTCAAGTCTGTCTACTACACAAGGGTCATTATGATGTTAGTTTCCACGTGCTGACTTCCAGCAACAACAACAACAACAGTAGCAGCAACAACAACAGTAGCAGCAACAACAACAACAACAGAGAGATACGAATGATGTTTAATTAGGTTTCAAGTCTGTCTACTACACAAGTGTCATTATGATGTTAGTTTCCACGTGCTGACTTCCAGCAGCAACAACAACAACAGTAACAGCAGCGGCAACAACAACAACAACAGTAGCAACAACAACAACAGTAGCAGCAACAACAACAACAACAGAGAGATACGAATGATGTTTAATTAGGTTTCAAGTCTGTCTACTACACAAGGGTCATTATGATGTTAGTTTCCACGTGCTGACTTCCAGTAACAACAACAACAACAACAGTAGCAGCAACAACAACAGTAGCAGCAACAACAACAACAACAGTAGCAGCAACAACAACAGTAGCAGCAACAACAACAGTAGCAGCAACAACAACAACAACAGAGAGATACGAATGATGTTTAATTAGGTTTCAAGTCTGTCTACTACACAAGGGTCATTATGATGTTAGTTTCCACGTGCTGACTTCCAGCAGCAACAACAACAACAGTAGCAGCAACAACAACAGTAGCAGCAACAGTAATAGTAACAACAGCAGTAGCAGCAACAACAACAGTAACAGCAACAACAACAGTAGCAGCAACAACAACAGTAGCAGCAACAACAACAACAACAGTAGCAGCAACAACAACAACAACAGTAGCAGCAACAACAACAACAACAGAGAGATACGAATGATGTTTAATTAGGTTTCAAGTCTGTCTACTACACAAGTGTCATTATGATGTTAGTTTCCACGTGCTGACTTCCAGCAGCAACAACAACAACAGTAGCAGCAACAACAACAGTAGCAGCAACAACAACAACAACAGTAGCAACAACAACAACAGTAGCAGCAACAACAACAACAACAGTAGCAGCAACAACAACAACAACAGTAGCAGCAACAACAACAGTAGCAGCAACAACAACAGTAGCAGCAACAACAACAACAACAGTAGCAACAACAACAACAGTAGCAGCAACAACAACAGTAGCAGCAACAACAACAGTAGCAGCAACAACAACAACAACAGAGAGATACGAATGATGTTTAATTAGGTTTCAAGTCTGTCTACTACACAAGGGTCATTATGATGTTAGTTTCCACGTGCTGACTTCCAGCAACAACAACAACAACAGTAGCAGCAACAACAACAACAGTAGCAGCAACAACAACAGTAGCAGCAACAACAACAGTAGCAGCAACAACAACAACAACAGAGAGATACGAATGATGTTTAATTAGGTTTCAAGTCTGTCTACTACACAAGGGTCATTATGATGTTAGTTTCCACGTGCTGACTTCCAGCAACAACAACAACAACAGTAGCAACAACAACAACAACAGTAGCAGCAACAACAACAACAACAGTAGCAGCAACAACAACAGTAGCAACAACAACAACAGCAGCGGCAACAACAACAACAACAGTAGCAGCAACAACAACAGTAGCAACAACAACAACAGTAGCAGCAACAACAACAGTAGCAGCAACAACAACAGTAGCAACAACAACAACAGTAGCAGCAACAACAACAGTAGCAGCAACAACAACAGTAGCAGCAACAACAACAGTAGCAGCAACAACAACAGTAGCAGCAACAACAACAACAACAGAGAGATACGAATGATGTTTAATTAGGTTTCAAGTCTGTCTACTACACAAGTGTCATTATGATGTTAGTTTCCACGTGCTGACTTCCAGCAACAACAACAACAACAGTAGCAGCAACAACAACAGTAGCAGCAACAACAACAGTAGCAGCAACAACAACAGTAGCAGCAACAACAACAGTAGCAGCAACAACAACAACAACAGTAGCAGCAACAACAACAGTAGCAGCAACAACAACAGTAGCAGCAACAACAACAGTAGCAGCAACAACAACAGTAGCAGCAACAACAACAGTAGCAGCATCAACAACAACAACAGTAGCAGCAACAACAACAACAACAGTAGCAGCAGCAACAACAACAACAGTAGCAGCAACAACAACAGTAGCAGCAACAACAACAACAACAGAGAGATACGAATGATGTTTAATTAGGTTTCAAGTCTGTCTACTACACAAGTGTCATTATGATGTTAGTTTCCACGTGCTGACTTCCAGCAACAACAACAACAACAGTAGCAGCAACAACAACAGTAGCAGCAACAACAACAGTAGCAGCAGCAACAACAACAGTAGCAACAACAACAACAGTAGCAGCAACAACAACAGTAGCAGCAACAACAACAACAACAGTAGCAGCAACAACAACAGTAGCAGCAACAACAACAACAACAGAGAGATACGAATGATGTTTAATTAGGTTTCAAGTCTGTCTACTACACAAGGGTCATTATGATGTTAGTTTCCACGTGCTGACTTCCAGCAACAACAACAACAACAGTAGCAGCAACAACAACAACAACAGTAGCAGCAACAACAACAACAACAGTAGCAACAACAACAACAGTAGCAGCAACAACAACAACAACAGAGAGATACGAATGATGTTTAATTAGGTTTCAAGTCTGTCTACTACACAAGGGTCATTATGATGTTAGTTTCCACGTGCTGACTTCCAGCAACAACAACAACAACAGTAGCAGCAACAACAACAACAACAGTAGCAGCAACAACAACAACAACAGTAGCAACAACAACAACAGTAGCAGCAACAACAACAACAACAGAGAGATACGAATGATGTTTAATTAGGTTTCAAGTCTGTCTACTACACAAGGGTCATTATGATGTTAGTTTCCACGTGCTGACTTCCAGCAACAACAACAACAACAGTAGCAGCAACAACAACAACAACAGTAGCAGCAACAACAACAACAACAGTAGCAGCAACAACAACAGTAGCAGCAACAACAACAACAGTAGCAGCAACAACAACAACAGTAGCAGCAACAACAACAACAACAGAGAGATACGAATGATGTTTAATTAGGTTTCAAGTCTGTCTACTACACAAGGGTCATTATGATGTTAGTTTCCACGTGCTGACTTCCAGCAACAACAACAACAACAGTAACAGCAGCGGCAACAACAACAGTAGCAGCAACAACAACAACAGTAGCAACAACAACAACAGTAGCAACAACAACAACAGTAGCAACAACAACAACAGTAGCAACAACAACAACAGTAGCAGCAACAACAACAGTAGCAGCAACAACAACAGTAGCAACAACAACAACAGTAGCAGCAACAACAACAGTAGCAGCAACAACAACAGTAGCAGCAACAACAACAACAACAGAGAGATACGAATGATGTTTAATTAGGTTTCAAGTCTGTCTACTACACAAGGGTCATTATGATGTTAGTTTCCACGTGCTGACTTCAGCAACAACAACAACAGCAGCAACAGCAACAACAACAGTAGCAGCAACAACAACAACAACAGAGAGATACGAATGATGTTTAATTAGGTTTCAAGTCTGTCTACTACACAAGTGTCATTATGATGTTAGTTTCCACGTGCTGACTTCCAGCAACAACAACAACAACACAAACAGCAGAAGCAACAACAACAACAACAGTAGCAGCAACAACAACAGTAGCAGCAACAATAACAGTAGCAGCAACAGTAACAGTAACAACAACAGTAGCAGCAACAGTAACAGTAACAGCAACAACAACAGTAGCAGCAACAACAACAACAACAGAGAGATACGAATGATGTTTAATTAGGTTTCAAGTCTGTCTACTACACAAGGGTCATTATGATGTTAGTTTCCACGTGCTGACTTCCAGCAGCAACAACAACAGCAGCAGCAACAACAACAACAGCAGCAACAACAACAGTAGCAGCAACAACAACAGTAGCACAATAGCATCAACAGCAGTAGCAGCAACAACAACAACAACAGAGAGATACGAATGATGTTTAATTAGGTTTCAAGTCTGTCTACTACACAAGGGTCATTATGATGTTAGTTTCCACGTGCTGACTTCCAGCAACAACAACAACAACAGTAACAGCAACAACAACAACAACAGTAGCAGCAACAACAACAGTAGCAGCAACAACAACAACAACAGAGAGATACGAATGATGTTTAATTAGGTTTCAAGTCTGTCTACTACACAAGGGTCATTATGATGTTAGTTTCCACGTGCTGACTTCCAGCAACAACAACAACAACAGTAGCAGCAACAACAACAACAGTAGCAGCAACAACAACAACAACAGTAGCAACAACAACAACAGTAGCAGCAACAACAACAACAACAGAGAGATACGAATGATGTTTAATTAGGTTTCAAGTCTGTCTACTACACAAGGGTCATTATGATGTTAGTTTCCACGTGCTGACTTCCAGCAGCAACAACAACAACAGTAGCAGCAACAACAACAACAACAGAGAGATACGAATGATGTTTAATTAGGTTTCAAGTCTGTCTACTACACAAGGGTCATTATGATGTTAGTTTCCACGTGCTGACTTCCAGCAACAACAACAACAACAGTAGCAGCAACAACAACAACAACAGTAGCAACAACAACAACAACAGTAGCAGCAACAACAACAACAGTAGCAGCAACAACAACAACAACAACAACAGTAGCAGCAACAACAACAACAACAACAACAACAACAACAACAACAGTAGCAGCAACAACAACAACAGTAGCAACAACAACAACAACAGTAGCAGCAACAACAACAACAACAGTAGCAGCAACAACAACAACAACAGTAGCAGCAACAACAACAACAACAGTAGCAGCAACAACAACAACAACAGTAGCAGCAACAACAACAACAACAGAGAGATACGAATGATGTTTAATTAGGTTTCAAGTCTGTCTACTACACAAGGGTCATTATGATGTTAGTTTCCACGTGCTGACTTCCAGCAACAACAACAACAACAGTAACAGCAGCGGCAACAACAACAACAGTAGCAGCAACAACAACAACAACAGTAGCAGCAACAACAACAGTAGCAGCAACAACAACAACAGTAGCAGCAACAACAACAGTAGCAACAACAACAACAGTAGCAGCAACAACAACAGTAGCAGCAACAACAACAGTAGCAGCAACAACAACAGTAGCAGCAACAACAACAACAGTAGCAGCAACAACAACAGTAGCAGCAACAACAACAACAACAGAGAGATACGAATGATGTTTAATTAGGTTTCAAGTCTGTCTACTACACAAGGGTCATTATGATGTTAGTTTCCACGTGCTGACTTCCAGCAACAACAACAACAACAGTAGCAGCAACAACAACAACAACAGTAGCAGCAACAACAACAACAACAGAGAGATACGAATGATGTTTAATTAGGTTTCAAGTCTGTCTACTACACAAGGGTCATTATGATGTTAGTTTCCACGTGCTGACTTCCAGCAACAGCTAGCAGCAGCAACAACAACAACAGTAGCAGCAACAACAACAACAACAGTAGCAGCAACAACAACAGTAGCAGCAACAACAACAACAGTAACAGCAACAACAACAACAGTAGCAGCAACAACAACAACAACAGTAGCAGCAACAACAACAGTAGCAGCAACAACAACAACAGTAGCAGCAACAACAACAGTAGCAACAACAACAACAGTAGCAGCAACAACAACAGTAGCAGCAACAACAACAGTAGCAGCAACAACAACAGTAGCAGCAACAACAACAGTAGCAGCAACAACAACAGTAGCAGCAACAACAACAACAACAGAGAGATACGAATGATGTTTAATTAGGTTTCAAGTCTGTCTACTACACAAGGGTCATTATGATGTTAGTTTCCACGTGCTGACTTCCAGCAACAACAACAACAACAGTAGCAGCAACAACAACAACAACAGTAGCAGCAACAACAACAACAACAGAGAGATACGAATGATGTTTAATTAGGTTTCAAGTCTGTCTACTACACAAGGGTCATTATGATGTTAGTTTCCACGTGCTGACTTCCAGCAACAACAACAACAACAGTAGCAGCAACAACAACAGTAGCAGCAACAACAACAGTAGCAGCAACAACAACAGTAGCAGCAACAACAACAACAACAGTAGCAGCAACAACAACAACAACAGTAGCAGCAACAACAACAACAACAGTAGCAGCAACAACAACAACAGTAGCAGCAACAACAACAACAGTAGCAGCAACAACAACAACAACAGTAGCAGCAACAACAACAGTAGCAGCAACAACAACAACAGTAGCAGCAACAACAACAGTAGCAACAACAACAACAGTAGCAGCAACAACAACAGTAGCAGCAACAACAACAGTAGCAGCAACAACAACAGTAGCAGCAACAACAACAACAGTAGCAGCAACAACAACAGTAGCAGCAACAACAACAACAACAGAGAGATACGAATGATGTTTAATTAGGTTTCAAGTCTGTCTACTACACAAGGGTCATTATGATGTTAGTTTCCACGTGCTGACTTCCAGCAACAACAACAACAACAGTAGCAGCAACAACAACAACAACAGTAGCAGCAACAACAACAACAACAGAGAGATACGAATGATGTTTAATTAGGTTTCAAGTCTGTCTACTACACAAGGGTCATTATGATGTTAGTTTCCACGTGCTGACTTCCAGCAACAACAACAACAACAGTAGCAGCAACAACAACAACAACAGTAGCAACAACAACAACAGTAGCAGCAACAACAACAGTAACAGCAACAACAACAGTAGCAGCAACAACAACAGTAGCAGCAACAACAACAGTAGCAGCAACAACAACAGTAGCAGCAACAACAACAGTAGCAGCAACAACAACAGTAGCAGCAACAACAACAACAACAGAGAGATACGAATGATGTTTAATTAGGTTTCAAGTCTGTCTACTACACAAGGGTCATTATGATGTTAGTTTCCACGTGCTGACTTCCAGCAGCAACAACAACAACAGTAGCAACAACAACAACAACAGTAGCAGCAACAACAACAGTAGCAGCAACAACAACAGTACCAACAACAACAACAGTAGCAGCAACAACAACAACAACAGTAGCAACAACAACAGTAGCAGCAACAACAACAGTAGCAACAACAACAACAGTAGCAGCAACAACAAAAGTAGCAGCAACAACAACAGTAGCAGCAACAACAACAGTAGCAGCAACAACAACAGTAGCAGCAACAACAACAACAACAGAGAGATACGAATGATGTTTAATTAGGTTTCAAGTCTGTCTACTACACAAGGGTCATTATGATGTTAGTTTCCACGTGCTGACTTCCAGTACCAACAACAACAACAGTAGCAGCAACAACAACAACAGTAGCAGCAACAACAACAACAACAGTAGCAGCAACAACAACAGTAGCAACAACAACAACAGTAGCAGCAACAACAACAGTAGCAGCAACAACAACAGTAGCAACAACAACAACAGTAGCAACAACAACAACAGTAGCAGCAACAACAACAGTAGCAGCAACAACAACAGTAGCAGCAACAACAACAACAGTAGCAGCAACAACAACAGTAGCAGCAACAACAACAGTAGCAACAACAACAACAGTAGCAGCAACAACAACAGTAGCAGCAACAACAACAACAACAGAGAGATACGAATGATGTTTAATTAGGTTTCAAGTCTGTCTACTACACAAGGGTCATTATGATGTTAGTTTCCACGTGCTGACTTCCAGTACCAACAACAACAACAGTAGCAGCAACAACAACAACAACAGAGAGATACGAATGATGTTTAATTAGGTTTCAAGTCTGTCTACTACACAAGGGTCATTATGATGTTAGTTTCCACGTGCTGACTTCCAGCAACAACAACAACAACAGTAGCAGCAACAACAACAACAACAGTAGCAGCAACAACAACAACAACAGAGAGATACGAATGATGTTTAATTAGGTTTCAAGTCTGTCTACTACACAAGGGTCATTATGATGTTAGTTTCCACGTGCTGACTTCCAGCAGCAACAACAACAACAGTAGCAGCAACAACAACAACAACAGTAGCAGCAACAACAACAACAACAGAGAGATACGAATGATGTTTAATTAGGTTTCAAGTCTGTCTACTACACAAGGGTCATTATGATGTTAGTTTCCACGTGCTGACTTCCAGCAACAACAACAACAACAGTAGCAGCAACAACAACAACAACAGTAGCAACAACAACAACAACAGTAGCAGCAACAACAACAACAGTAGCAGCAACAACAACAACAGTAGCAGCAACAACAACAACAACAGTAGCAGCAACAACAACAACAACAGTAGCAGCAACAACAACAGTAGCAGCAACAACAACAACAACAGAGAGATACGAATGATGTTTAATTAGGTTTCAAGTCTGTCTACTACACAAGGGTCATTATGATGTTAGTTTCCACGTGCTGACTTCCAGCAACAACAACAACAACAGTAGCAGCAACAACAACAACAACAGTAGCAGCAACAACAACAACAACAGTAGCAGCAACAACAACAACAACAGAGAGATACGAATGATGTTTAATTAGGTTTCAAGTCTGTCTACTACACAAGGGTCATTATGATGTTAGTTTCCACGTGCTGACTTCCAGCAGCAACAACAACAACAGTAACAGCAACAACAACAGTAGCAGCAACAACAACAGTAGCAGCAACAACAACAGTAGCAGCAACAACAACAGTAGCAGCAACAACAACAGTAGCAACAACAACAACAGTAGCAGCAACAACAACAACAGTAGCAGCAACAACAACAGTAGCAGCAACAACAACAGTAGCAGCAACAACAACAACAACAGAGAGATACGAATGATGTTTAATTAGGTTTCAAGTCTGTCTACTACACAAGGGTCATTATGATGTTAGTTTCCACGTGCTGACTTCCAGCAGCAACAACAACAACAGTAACAGCAGCAACAACAACAACAACAGTAGCAGCAACAATAACAACAACAGAGAGATACGAATGATGTTTAATTAGGTTTCAAGTCTGTCTACTACACAAGTGTCATTATGATGTTAGTTTCCACGTGCTGACTTCCAGCAGCAACAACAACAACAGTAACAGCAGCGGCAACAACAACAACAACAGTAGCAGCAACAATAACAACAACAGAGAGATACGAATGATGTTTAATTAGGTTTCAAGTCTGTCTACTACACAAGTGTCATTATGATGTTAGTTTCCACGTGCTGACTTCCAGCAGCAACAACAACAACAGTAGCAGCAACAACAACAACAACAGAGAGATACGAATGATGTTTAATTAGGTTTCAAGTCTGTCTACTACACAAGTGTCATTATGATGTTAGTTTCCACGTGCTGACTTCCAGCAGCAACAACAACAACAGTAGCAGCAACAACAACAACAACAGAGAGATACGAATGATGTTTAATTAGGTTTCAAGTCTGTCTACTACACAAGGGTCATTATGATGTTAGTTTCCACGTGCTGACTTCCAGCAGCAACAACAACAACAACAGTAACAGCAACAACAACAACAACAGTAGCAGCAACAACAACAACAACAGAGAGATACGAATGATGTTTAATTAGGTTTCAAGTCTGTCTACTACACAAGGGTCATTATGATGTTAGTTTCCACGTGCTGACTTCCAGCAGCAACAACAACAACAGTAGCAGCAACAACAACAACAACAGAGAGATACGAATGATGTTTAATTAGGTTTCAAGTCTGTCTACTACACAAGTGTCATTATGATGTTAGTTTCCACGTGCTGACTTCCAGCAACAACAACAACAACAGTAGCAGCAACAACAACAACAGTAGCAGCAACAACAACAACAGTAACAGCAACAACAACAACAGTAGCAGCAACAATAACAGTAGCAGCAACAACAACAGTAGCAGCAACAACAACAGTAGCAGCAACAACAACAGTAGCAGCAACAACAACAACAGTAACAGCAACAACAACAACAGTAGCAGCAACAACAACAGTAGCAACAACAATAACAGTAGCAACAACAATAACAGTAGCAGCAACAACAACAGTAGCAGCAACAACAACAGTAGCAGCAACAACAACAACAGTAACAGCAACAACAACAACAGTAGCAGCAACAACAACAGTAGCAGCAACAACAACAGTAGCAGCAACAACAACAGTAGCAGCAACAATAACAACAACAGAGAGATACGAATGATGTTTAATTAGGTTTCAAGTCTGTCTACTACACAAGGGTCATTATGATGTTAGTTTCCACGTGCTGACTTCCAGCAGCAACAACAACAACAGTAGCAGCAACAACAACAACAACAGTAACAGCAACAACAACAGTAGCAGCAACAACAACAGTAGCAGCAACAACAACAGTAGCAGCAACAACAACAGTAGCAGCAACAACAACAACAACAGAGAGATACGAATGATGTTTAATTAGGTTTCAAGTCTGTCTACTACACAAGTGTCATTATGATGTTAGTTTCCACGTGCTGACTTCCAGCAACAACAACAACAACAGTAACAGCAACAACAACAACAGTAGCAGCAACAACAACAACAGTAACAGCAACAACAACAACAGTAGCAGCAACAATAACAACAACAGAGAGATACGAATGATGTTTAATTAGGTTTCAAGTCTGTCTACTACACAAGGGTCATTATGATGTTAGTTTCCACGTGCTGACTTCCAGTACCAACAACAACAACAGTAGCAGCAACAACAACAACAGTAGCAGCAACAACAACAACAACAGAGAGATACGAATGATGTTTAATTAGGTTTCAAGTCTGTCTACTACACAAGGGTCATTATGATGTTAGTTTCCACGTGCTGACTTCCAGCAGCAACAACAACAACAGTAGCAGCAACAACAACAGTAGCAGCAACAACAACAGTAGCAACAACAACAACAGTAGCAGCAACAACAACAGTAGCAGCAACAACAACAGTAGCAGCAACAACAACAGTAGCAACAACAACAACAGTAGCAACAACAACAGTAGCAGCAACAACAACAGTAGCAACAACAACAACAGTAGCAGCAACAACAACAGTAGCAGCAACAACAACAGTAGCAGCAACAACAACAGTAGCAGCAACAACAACAGTAGCAGCAACAACAACAACAACAGAGAGATACGAATGATGTTTAATTAGGTTTCAAGTCTGTCTACTACACAAGGGTCATTATGATGTTAGTTTCCACGTGCTGACTTCCAGCAACAACAACAACAACAGTAGCAGCAACAACAACAACAGTAGCAACAACAACAACAGTAGCAGCAACAACAACAGTAGCAGCAACAACAACAGCAGCAACAACAACAACAGTAGCAACAACAACAAAAGTAGCAGCAACAACAACAGTAGCAGCAACAACAACAGTAGCAACAACAACAACAGCAGCAACAACAACAACAGTAGCAGCAACAACAACAGTAGCAGCAACAACAACAGTAGCAGCAACAACAACAGTAGCAACAACAACAACAGTAGCAACAACAACAGTAGCAGCAACAACAACAGTAGCAACAACAACAACAGTAGCAGCAACAACAACAGTAGCAGCAACAACAACAGTAGCAGCAACAACAACAGTAGCAGCAACAACAACAGTAGCAGCAACAACAACAACAACAGAGAGATACGAATGATGTTTAATTAGGTTTCAAGTCTGTCTACTACACAAGGGTCATTATGATGTTAGTTTCCACGTGCTGACTTCCAGCAACAACAACAACAACAGTAGCAGCAACAACAACAACAGTAGCAACAACAACAACAGTAGCAGCAACAACAACAGTAGCAGCAACAACAACAGTAGCAGCAACAACAACAACAGTAGCAGCAACAACAACAACAGTAGCAACAACAACAACAGTAGCAGCAACAACAACAGTAGCAGCAACAACAACAACAGTAGCAACAACAACAACAGTAGCAGCAACAACAACAACAGTAGCAGCAACAACAACAGTAGCAGCAACAACAACAGCAGCAGCAACAACAACAACAGTAGCAGCAACAACAACAGTAGCAGCAACAACAACAGTAGCAGCAACAACAACAGTAGCAGCAACAACAACAGTAGCAACAACAACAACAGTAGCAGCAACAACAACAGTAGCAGCAACAACAACAGTAGCAGCAACAACAACAGTAGCAACAACAACAACAGTAGCAGCAACAACAACAGTAGCAACAACAACAACAGTAGCAGCAACAACAACAGTAGCAACAACAACAACAGTAGCAGCAACAACAACAGTAGCAGCAACAACAACAGTAGCAGCAACAACAACAGTAGCAGCAACAACAACAGTAGCAGCAACAACAACAACAACAGAGAGATACGAATGATGTTTAATTAGGTTTCAAGTCTGTCTACTACACAAGGGTCATTATGATGTTAGTTTCCACGTGCTGACTTCCAGCAGCAACAACAACAACAACAGTAACAGCAGCGGCAACAACAACAACAACAGTAGCAGCAACAACAACAGTAGCAGCAACAACAACAACAACAGAGAGATACGAATGATGTTTAATTAGGTTTCAAGTCTGTCTACTACACAAGGGTCATTATGATGTTAGTTTCCACGTGCTGACTTCCAGCAGCAACAACAACAACAGTAGCAGCAACAACAACAGTAGCAGCAACAACAACAGTAGCAGCAACAACAACAGTAGCAGCAACAACAACAGTAGCAGCAACAACAACAGTAGCAGCAACAACAACAACAACAGAGAGATACGAATGATGTTTAATTAGGTTTCAAGTCTGTCTACTACACAAGGGTCATTATGATGTTAGTTTCCACGTGCTGACTTCCAGCAGCAACAACAACAACAGTAACAGCAGCGGCAACAACAACAGTAGCAGCAACAACAACAGTAGCAGCAACAATAACAACAACAGAGAGATACGAATGATGTTTAATTAGGTTTCAAGTCTGTCTACTACACAAGGGTCATTATGATGTTAGTTTCCACGTGCTGACTTCCAGTAGCAACAACAACAACAGTGACAGCAGCGGCAACAACAACAACAACAGTAGCAGCAACAACAACAACAGTAGCAGCAACAACAACAGTAACAGCAGCGGCAACAACAACAACAACAGTAGCAGCAACAACAACAACAACAGAGAGATACGAATGATGTTTAATTAGGTTTCAAGTCTGTCTACTACACAAGTGTCATTATGATGTTAGTTTCCACGTGCTGACTTCCAGCAACAACAACAACAACAGTAGCAGCAACAACAACAGTAGCAGCAACAACAACAGTAACAGCAGCGGCAACAACAACAACAGTAGCAGCAACAACAACAGTAGCAACAACAACAACAGTAGCAACAACAACAACAGTAGCAGCAACAACAACAACAACAACAACAACAGTAATTAGCAGTCTGTCTACTACACAAGGGTCAACAACAACATCAGCAACAACAACAACAGTAGCAGCAACAACAACAGTAGCAGCAACAGTAACAGCAACAACAACAGTAGCAGCAATAGTAACAGTAACAGCAACAACAGCAGTAGCAACAACAACAACAGTAGCAGCAACAACAACAGTAGCAGCAACAGTAACAGTAACAGCAACAACAGCAGTAGCAACAACAACAACAGTAGCAGCAACAACAACAGTAGCAGCAACAGTAACAGTAACAGCAACAGTAACAGTAACAGAGAGATACGAATGATGTTTAATTAGGTTTCAAGTCTGTCTACTACACAAGGGTCATTATGATGTTAGTTTCCACGTGCTGACTTCCAGCAACAACAACAACAACAGTAGCAGCAACAACAACAACAACAGTAGCAGCAACAACAACAACAACAGTAGCAGCAACAACAACAGTAGCAGCAACAACAACAACAACAGTAGCAGCAACAACAACAACAACAGTAGCAACAACAACAACAGTAGCAGCAACAACAACAACAACAGAGAGATACGAATGATGTTTAATTAGGTTTCAAGTCTGTCTACTACACAAGTGTCATTATGATGTTAGTTTCCACGTGCTGACTTCCAGCAGCAACAACAACAACAGTAACAGCAGCGGCAACAACAACAGTAGCAGCAACAACAACAACAACAGTAGCAACAACAACAACAGTAGCAGCAACAACAACAACAACAGAGAGATACGAATGATGTTTAATTAGGTTTCAAGTCTGTCTACTACACAAGTGTCATTATGATGTTAGTTTCCACGTGCTGACTTCCAGTACCAACAACAACAACAGTAGCAGCAACAACAACAACAGTAGCAGCAACAACAACAACAACAGTAGCAACAACAACAACAGTAGCAGCAACAACAACAACAGTAGCAGCAACAACAACAACAACAGTAGCAACAACAACAACAGTAGCAGCAACAACAACAACAGTAGCAGCAACAACAACAACAACAGTAGCAACAACAACAACAGTAGCAGCAACAACAACAGTAGCAGCAACAACAACAGTAGCAGCAACAACAACAACAGTAGCAGCAACAACAACAACAGTAGCAGCAACAACAACAGTAGCAGCAACAACAACAGTAGCAGCAACAACAACAGTAGCAACAACAACAACAGTAGCAGCAACAACAACAGTAGCAGCAACAACAACAACAGTAGCAGCAACAACAACAGTAGCAGCAACAACAACAGTAGCAGCAACAACAACAGTAGCAGCAACAACAACAACAGTAGCAGCAACAACAACAGCAGCGGCAACAACAACAACAGTAGCAGCAACAACAACAGTAGCAGCAACAACAACAGCAGCAGCAACAACAACAACAGTAGCAGCAACAACAACAGTAGCAGCAACAACAACAGTAGCAGCAACAACAACAGTAGCAGCAACAACAACAGTAGCAGCAACAACAACAGTAGCAGCAACAACAACAACAACAGAGAGATACGAATGATGTTTAATTAGGTTTCAAGTCTGTCTACTACACAAGGGTCATTATGATGTTAGTTTCCACGTGCTGACTTCCAGCAGCAACAACAACAACAGTAGCAGCAACAACAACAGTAGCAGCAACAACAACAACAGTAGCAGCAACAACAACAGTAGCAGCAACAACAACAGCAGCAGCAACAACAACAACAGTAGCAGCAACAACAACAGTAGCAGCAACAACAACAGTAGCAGCAACAACAACAGTAGCAGCAACAACAACAACAGTAGCAGCAACAACAACAGTAGCAGCAACAACAACAACAGTAGCAGCAACAACAACAACAGTAGCAGCAACAACAACAGTAGCAGCAACAACAACAACAGTAGCAGCAACAACAACAGTAGCAGCAACAACAACAACAACAGAGAGATACGAATGATGTTTAATTAGGTTTCAAGTCTGTCTACTACACAAGGGTCATTATGATGTTAGTTTCCACGTGCTGACTTCCAGCAACAACAACAACAACAGTAACAGTAACAGTAACAACAACAGTAGCAGCAACAACAACAGTAGCAGCAACAGTAGCAGCAACAGTAACAGTAAGAGTAACAACAACAGTAACAACAACAACAACAGTAGCAGCAACAACAACAGTAGCAGCAACAATAACAGTAGCAGCAACAACAACAGTAGCAGCAACAACAACAACAACAACAGTAGCAACAACAACAACAGTAGCAGCAACAACAACAGTAGCAGCAACAACAACAGTAGCAGCAACAACAACAGTAGCAGCAACAACAACAACAGTAGCAGCAACAACAACAACAACAGTAGCAACAACAACAACAGTAGCAGCAACAACAACAGTAGCAGCAACAACAACAGTAGCAACAACAACAACAGTAGCAGCAACAACAACAGTAGCAGCAACAACAACAGTAGCAGCAACAACAACAACAACAGAGAGATACGAATGATGTTTAATTAGGTTTCAAGTCTGTCTACTACACAAGTGTCATTATGATGTTAGTTTCCACGTGCTGACTTCCAGCAGCAACAACAACAACAGTAACAGCAACAACAACAGTAGCAGCAACAACAACAACAGTAGCAGCAACAATAACAACAACAGAGAGATACGAATGATGTTTAATTAGGTTTCAAGTCTGTCTACTACACAAGGGTCATTATGATGTTAGTTTCCACGTGCTGACTTCCAGCAGCAACAACAACAACAGTAACAGCAACAACAACAGTAGCAGCAACAACAACAACAGTAGCAGCAACAATAACAACAACAGAGAGATACGAATGATGTTTAATTAGGTTTCAAGTCTGTCTACTACACAAGTGTCATTATGATGTTAGTTTCCACGTGCTGACTTCCAGCAGCAACAACAACAACAGTAGCAGCAACAACAACAACAGTAGCAGCAACAACAACAACAACAGTAACAGCAGCGGCAACAACAACAACAACAGT
>NC_091353.1:5571965-5584465 GCF_038502225.1 Cherax quadricarinatus
GCAGCGGCAACAACAACAACAGTAGCAGCAGCGGCAACAACAACAACAGTAGCAGCAACAGCAGCAACAACAACAGTAGCAGCAACAACAACAACAGTAGCAGCAGCGGCAACAACAACAACAGTAGCAGCAGCGGCAACAACAACAACAGTAGCAGCAACAGCAGCAACAACAACAGTAGCAGCAACAACAACAACAGTAGCAGCAGCGGCAACAACAACAACAGTAGCAGCAGCGGCAACAACAACAGTAGCTGCAACAACAACAGTAGCAGCAGCTGCAACAACAACAGTAGCAGCAACAATAACAACAGTAGCAGCAGCAACAACAACAACAGTAGCTGCAACAACAACAGTAACGAGAGCGACAACAGTAACAACAGCGACAACAACAACAGTAGCAGCAGCAGCAACAACAACAGTAACAACAGCGACAACAGTAACAGCAGCGACAACAGCAACAGTAGCAGCAAAAACAACAACAGTAGCAGCAACAACAACAACAACAACAACAGTAGCAGCAGAAGCAGCAACAACAACAGTAGCAGCAGCAGCAACAACACCAGTAACAACAGCGACAACAACAGTAGCAGCAACAACAGTAGCGACAGTAGTAGCAACAACAGTAGCAGCAACAACAGTAGCTACAACAACAACAGTAACAACAGTAGTAGCAACAACAGTAGCAGCAGTAACAACAACAGTAGCAGCAACAACAACAGTAGCAGCAGCAACAACAACAGTAGCAGCAGCAACAACAGTAGCAGCAGCAACAACAGTAGCAGCAACATCAACAACAACAGTAGCAGCAACAACAGCAGCAGCAACAAGAACAGTAACAACAGTAGCAGCAGCAACAACAGTAGCAGCAGCAACAACACCAATGACAGTAACAACAGCAGCAGGAGCAATAACAGTAGCAGCAGCAACAACAGTAGCAGCAACAACAGAAGCAACAGCAATAACAGTAACAGCAACAACAACAGTAGTAACAGCAGCAACAACAGTGGTAGCAGCAGCAACAACAGTAGCAGCAGCAACAACAAGAGTAGTAGTACCAACAACAGAAAAAAACAGTAGCAGGAACAACACCAGCAACAGACACAACAGTGGTACAAGCAACAACAACACCAGCAACAGACACAACAGTGGTACAAGCAACAACAACACCAGCAACAGACACAACAGTGGTACAAGCAACAACAACAACAACAACAGCAACAGACACAACAGTGGTATAAGCAACAATAACAACAGCAACAGACACAACAGTGGTACAAGCAACAACAACAACAGCAACAAACACAACAGTGGTACAAGCAACAACAACACCAGCAACAGACACAACAGTGGTACAAGCAACAACAACAACAGACACAACAGTGGTACAAGCAACAACAACAACAGCAACAGACACAACAGTGGTACAAGCAACAACAACAACAGCAGACACAACAGTGGTACAAGCAACAACAACAACTCCAGCAACAGACACAACAGTGGTACAAGCAACAACAACACCAGCAGGAGACACAACAGTGGTACAAGCAACAGCAACACCAGCAGGAGACACAACAGTGGTACAAGCAACAACAACAACACCAGCAACAGACACAACAGTGGTACAAGCAACAATAACAACAGCAACAGGCACAACAGTGGTACAAACAACAACAACACCAGCAACAAACACAACAGTGGTACAAGCAACAACAACAACGCCAGCAGACACAACAGTGGTACAAGCAACAACAACAACAACAGCAACAGACACAACAGTGGTACAAGCAACAACAACAACACCAGCAAGAAACAACAGTAGTACAAGCAACAACAACACCAGCAACAGACACAACAGTGGTACAAGCAACAACAACAACAGCAACAGACACAACAGTGGTATAAGCAACAATAACAACAGCAACAGACACAACAGTGGTACAAGCAACAACAACAACAGCAACAAACACAACAGTGGTACAAGCAACAACAACACCAGCAACAGACACAACAGTGGTACAAGCAACAACAACAACAGACACAACAGTGGTACAAGCAACAACAACAACAGCAACAGACACAACAGTGGTACAAGCAACAACAACAACAGCAGACACAACAGTGGTACAAGCAACAACAACAACTCCAGCAACAGACACAACAGTGGTACAAGCAACAACAACACCAGCAGGAGACACAACAGTGGTACAAGCAACAGCAACACCAGCAGGAGACACAACAGTGGTACAAGCAACAACAACAACACCAGCAACAGACACAACAGTGGTACAAGCAACAATAACAACAGCAACAGGCACAACAGTGGTACAAACAACAACAACACCAGCAACAAACACAACAGTGGTACAAGCAACAACAACAACGCCAGCAGACACAACAGTGGTACAAGCAACAACAACAACAACAGCAACAGACACAACAGTGGTACAAGCAACAACAACAACACCAGCAAGAAACAACAGTAGTACAAGCAACAACAACACCAGCAACAGACACAACAGTGGTACAAGCAACAACAACAACAGCAACAGACACAACAGTGGTACAAGCAACAACAACAACGCCAGCAAGAAACAACAGTAGTACAAGCAACAACAACAACACCAGCAGCAGACACAACAGTGGTACAAGCAACAACAACACCAGCAACAGACACAACAGTGGTACAAGCAGCAACAACACCAGCAACAGACACAACAGTGGTACAAGCAACAACAACACCAGCAGCAGACACAACAGTGGTACAAGCAACAACAACAACAGACACAACAGTGGTACAAGCAACAACAACACCAGCAGCAGACACAACAGTGGTACAAGCAACAACAACAACACCAGCAACAGACACAACAGTGGTACAAGCAACAACTACACCAGCAGCAGACACAACAGTGGTACAAGCAACAACAACAACAACAGCAACAGACACAACAGTGATACAAGCAACAACAACACCAGCAAGACACAACAGTGGTACAAGCAACAACAATACCAGCAGCAGACACAACAGTGGTACAAGCAACAACAACAACAACAACAGCAACAGACACAACAGTGGTACAAGCAGCAACAACACCAGCAACACACAAAAGTGGTACAAGCAACAACAACAACACCAGCAACAGACACAAGAGTGGTACAAGCAACAACAACAACACCAGCAACAGACACAAGAGTGGTACAAGCAACAACAACACCAGCAACAGACACAAGAGTGGTACAAGCAACAACAACACCAGCAAGACACAACAGTGGTACAAGCAACAACAACACCAGCAAGACACAACAGTGGTACAAGCAACAACAACAACACCAGCAACAGACACAAGAGTGGTACAAGCAACAACAACAACAGCATCAAGAGTAAACAGTAGAAGCAGAAAAAGAGCACTGTTAGAGCTGCTCTTGAGCTTCCAAGCTCAACTCTCATTGTCTCTCCTCCATGGATGAAGTCTTCCACTTTACTCTCTCTTTACACTCTCACTCAGACTCTCACTTGAATGATCCCAGCTGTTACCTCACCCTCTCTCTCTCTCTCTCTCTCTCTCTCTCTCTCTCTCTCTCTCTCTCTCTCTCTTCCTGTCTACCTCTCTACCTCCCTCTCTCCCTCTCTACCCTCCCTCTCTCCCTCTCTCCCTTCCTCTCTCCCTCACCTGCGACGTTACTTACACACTCATCCACTGGATTGAGACTCAGGTCAATAATACTCACCTGAGTAGTGAGTTGGGTGAAGAAAATCAACTCATTCTGACTCCACTAGTGACGATCTAACACACATGTATCCACACTCACACAACACATGTATCCACACTCACACAACACATGTATCCACACTCACACAACACATGTATCCACACTCACACAACACATGTATCCACACTCACACAACATATGTATCAACACTCACACAACACATGTATCCACACTCACACAACACATGTATGCACACTCACACAACATATGTATCAACACTCACAACACATGTATCCACACTCACACAACATATGTATCCACACTCACAACACATGTATCCACACTCACACAACACATGTATCCACACTCACACAACACATGTATCCACACTCACACAACACATGTATCCACACTCACACAACATATGTATCCACACTCACACAACACATGTATCCACACTCACACAACACATGTATCCACACTCACACAACACATGTATCCACACTCACACAACACATGTATCCACACTCACACAACACATGTATCCACACTCACACAACACATGTATCCACACTCACACAACACATGTATCCACACTCACACAACATATGTATCCACACTCACACAACACATGTATCCACACTCACACAATACACGTGTCAACACTCACACAACACATGTATCAACTCTCACACAACACATGTATCAACACTCACACAACACATGTATCAACACTCACACAACATATGTATCAACACTCACACAACACATGTATCCACACTCACACAACACATGTATCCACACTCACACAACACATGTATCCACACTCACACAACACATGTATCCACACTCACACAACACATGTATCCACACTCACACAACACATGTATCCACACTCACACAACACATGTATCCACACTCACACAACACATGTATCCACACTCACACAACACATGTATCCACACTCACACAACATATGTATCCACACTCACACAACACATGTATCCACACTCACACAATACACGTGTCAACACTCACACAACACATGTATCAACTCTCACACAACACATGTATCAACACTCACACAACACATGTATCAACACTCACACAACATATGTATCAACACTCACACAACACATGTATCAACACTCACACAACACATGTATCAACACTCACACAACACATGTATCAACACTCACACAACACATGTATCAACACTCACACAACACATGTATCAACACTCACACAACATATGTATCAACACTCACACAACACATGTATCAACACTCACACAACACATGTATCAACACTCACACAACACATGTATCAACACTCACACAACATATGTATCAACACTCACACAACATATGTATCAACACTCACACAACACATGTATCAACACTCACACAACACATGTATCAACACTCACACAACACATGTATCAACACTCACACAACACATGTATCAACACTCACACAACACATGTATCAACACTCACACAACACATGTATTAACACTCACACAACACATGTATCAACATTCACACAACACATGTATCAACACTCACACAACACATGTATTAACACTCACACAACACATGTATTAACACTCACACAACACATGTATCAACATTCACACAACACATGTATCCACACTCACACAACACATGTATCAACACTCACACAACACATGTATTAACACTCACGCAACACATGTATCAACACTCACACAACACATGTATTAACACACTGTCAGAACATACACACACACACACACTCTCAGCACGTACATATACATACACTCACTGTCAGAACGTACACACACACACATAGTCAGCACGTACACACTGCTCTGAAGACAATTAAGTATCGTGGATGTGATCATTCAGGCTGTGATGAAAGGCATTGTGTGTCGGTAATGTTACTTCACTCCACACTCATGGTGGAGAGAGAGAGAGAGAGAGAGAGAGAGAGAGAGAGAGAGAGAGAGAGAGAGAGAGAGGTAACAGCTCTTCGACTGTAGAGAAACTTAAACACACACACACACACACACACACACACACACACACACACACACACACACACACACACACACACACAAGTCAGAGGCTGCAGGCAATGTTGTCACGTGTCACCAGTGAAAGAAATACAGTGAATAGGGTACATTATATGTCGAGAAGAAACGGAGGTGGATCTAAGCCATGACATCACATCGAGCTGGACTATCTACAGCCTGTTACAGGCTGATATAGGCTGCTACAGGCTGCATTGCACGTATTCACCTATAGTCGTCGTTGGGTTGTAGTTTTGGTTTCCAATTAACCGCCAAGCTGATTGTGAACGATCCAACTCTCCTACTACGATAAACTATATACGATCAAGTATTCAATAAGGAATAGCAATTGGTAATTTATGGAACAAGGCGAGACAGGTTTCTGTAAGACTAGTTGGTAGTAAAAGCACAGAGGTGCAGAATAGTAGGTAGGTGTGGGTCAGGTCAAAGGAGGGTGTGGGTCAGGTCGCAGGAGGGTGTGGGTCAGGTTACAGGGGGGTGTGGGTCAGGTCGCAGGAGGGTGTGGGTCAGGTCACAGGAGGGTGTGGGTCAGGTCACAGGAGGGTGTGGGTCAGGTCACAGGAGGGTGTGGGTCAGGTCACAGGAGGGTGTGGGTCAGGTCACAGGAGGGTGTGGGTCAGGTCACAGGAGGGTGTGGGTCAGGTCACAGGAGGGTGTGGGTCAGGTCACAGGAGGGTGTGGGTCAGGTCACAGGAGGGTCTGGGTCAGGTCACAGGAGGGTGTGGGTCAGGTCACAGGAGGGTGTGGGTCAAGTCACAGGAGGGTGTGGGTCAGGTCACAGGAGGGTGTGGGTCTTGTCACAGGAGGGTGTGGGTCAGGTCACAGGAGGGTGTTGGTCAGGTCCCAGGAGGGTGTGGGTCTTGTCACAGGAGGGTATGGGTCAGGTCACAGGAGGGTATGGGTCAGGTCACAGGAGGGTGTGGGTCATGTGACAGGAGGGTGTGGGTCAGGTCACAGGAGGGTGTGGGTCAGGTCACAGGAGGGTGTGGGTCAGGTCACAGGAGGGTGTGGGTCAGGTCACAGGGGTGTGTGGGTCAGGTCACAGGAGGGTGTGGGTCAGGTCACAGGAGGGTGTGGGTCAGGTCACAGGAGGGTGTGGGTCAGGTCACAGGAGGGTGTGGGTCTTGTCACAGGAGGGTATGGGTCAGGTCACAGGAGGGTGTGGGTCAGGTCACAGGAGGATGTGGGTCAGGTCACAGGAGGGTGTGGGTCAGGTCACAGGAGGGTGTGGGTCAGGTCACAGGAGGGTGTGGGTCAGGTCACAGGAGTGTGGGTCAGGTCACAGGAGGGTGTGGGTCTGGTCACAGGAGGGTGTGGGTCAAGTCACAGGAGGGTGTAGGTCAGGTCACAGGAAGGTGTGGCCAGGTAAGGGAGCACTGCAAGCCCCACGCACACACACTCATACACCACAACGTACAATCCCACCTATTTTTCAGACAATAAACTCACATATAGTTCCACACACACATGTTTACACCCACACATTCTCACATATACAGACTCACACACACACTCTCTCCCCCCTGCACCCTCCACCCACCTATCTCTCACTCCTTCCCCTGATCCCCCCTCTCTCTCTCTATCACCCTTCTTCTCCCCCTCCTCTCTGTATTTCCCTCTCTCTCTCTCCCATTCTCCCCCTTTGCTTCTCCCTCCTCCTCACTCCCCATGTATCCCCCTCATTCTCCCTCTCCACCCCTCTCCCATTTAGCCACTGTCTCCAGCTTCCTCCTCTGCCTCCCCCCTCTTACACTCGGACAAACACCACAAAACAAACACAGAATTACATAAGTTTTTCATTCTGTGGCAACCATAACAAGAAAATGGGTTGCCAGAGAGCAGGAAGGAAAACCAGAGGACTGGAGGATGAATATGCGAAGGAAGATTAGGCAGCAGAGCTCACGAAAGGGAACATGAGTGGGGGAAAGAAGCTAGAAGAACTTAGCATGAGAATAGAAGAGAGGATAGATGCAGAAAGTAAGAAGTGGGAGATGCAAGTCACAGCTAGGATACAGAGATTAGAAGAGGAACTAAAAAATCTGAAACAGCCCAAAGAACTAAACAATTTGGGAATGACATCAGAAACTGCTACCTCTGTTACAAACAAGGAGACTGTAGGGAACGGAAGAGTGAAACTGTATGCAGAAGCCCTATCAGACCATTGTGGAGCCCGAGAAAAAGAGAGAATCACATCAGGAGCACTCGAGAGGACTGTAGAAACTGAAAGAGCTATGCTATATGTGGAGGCCCTAACAGACCACAGCAGAGCCCAGGAAAAGCTGGGAAGGGAAAATGACAGGCCACTGGGCCCAAGGAAAGGAAAGCTGCAATGGAGGAAACTAAATCGAATCAGGGCATACATCGGAATATGCAGTGGGAGAATGAAAGGGAGAGGTCAGTCTTTGTTTATGGGCTCCAGGAAGTTGAAGGGGAAACTTATGAAGCAAGAAGACAAGAGGAGAAAAATGCGATCGAAAGCATCATAAAAACAATAGAAGATGATATGACCCAGCCGGCAAATTTTCCAAGAATAGGGGGGTTTGCAAGAAGAACCCGGCCAGTGAAAGTGACTTTCAAGGCAGAATCGACTCGGAACAGGATCCTGCAGAAGAAAGCAAGACTAAGGGACATGCCAGCATACTAGAAGGTGTATCTCGACCACGACAGAACACAAGAAGAAAGACAGAAAATGAGAGATGGTACAAAGACAAAAGGAGGAAAGAGAGGTGAAGATGGAGACGGACAGAACCCAGACTCAGGAGGAAGATCAAATACAGTCTCCCTCACAACCACCTACAGAAGCCCCCCAACCAGGACAACCCCAATGCAACCAAACATTCTAACCCAAAACACACATGCCATATCTGATGCCTCCACCCACCTCATTACAAACTCCACCACCACAGCAACCACCCATAGTTCCTTATCAGGTCTCCCACTTCCACAACCCCAATGTACCCCCCAGACCACATTTTTAGAAAAGAAGTTGAAGGTGTGGTGTACAGATGCAGATGGAATAACAAATAAGTGTGAGGAGTGGCATGAAAGAATCAAGGAGACATCCCCAGACATAACAGGACTCACAGAAACAAAACTCACCAGGATAACAGATGCAAGCTTCCCACCTGGATATCAAATCCTAAGGAAAGACAGAGGGGGAGGAGGAGTTGCACTGTTCATTAAAAACTGGTGGGGATTTGAGGAAAGGATGGAATGGATGGTATGGGCGAAAGGGACTACTTAGTAGGAACAATCCAGTCTGAGGGCCATAAGGTGGTAATTGCAGTAATGTACAACCTGCCACGGAACTGCAGGAGGCCAAGACAAGAACACGATGAGAGCAACAGAGCAATGGTCGACACCCTAGCCAAGGTGGCCAGAAGAGCTCACATGGGAGGAGCAAAGTTACTAGTTATAGGTGATTTCAATCGCAAGGAGATTGACAGCCACACGAGGGTCCTGAAACATGGAGAGCCAAGATGATGAATGTGGTACTGGAAAACCTCATGCATCAACATGTTAGAGCCAGAAACGAACATGCACAGATAAGAAGGGAGGCTCAGCGACAATACGAATATGACACAGCATCGAAAGTCAAGTCTGACCCGAAGCTGTTGTATAGCCACATCAGGAGGAAAACAATAGTCAAGGACCAGGTAATCAGACTGAGGAAGGATGATGGAGAGTTTACAAGAAACGACCAAGAGGTATGTGAGGAGATCAACATGAGATTTAAAGAAGTATTTACAGTGGTAACAGGTAGGACTCCAGGAAATCAGAACAGGGAGGTACACCAACAAGTGCTAGATGAGGTACACATAACCGAGGAGGAGGTGAAGAAGCTGCTATGTGAACTTGACACCTCAAAGGCGGTGGGACCAGACATCTCTTCGTGGGTCCTTAGAGAGGGAGCAGAGATTCTGTGTGTGCCACTAACAAAGATCTTCAACACATCCATTGAAACTGGGCAACTACCTGAGGTATGGAAGATGGCAAATGTAGTCCCGATTTTTAAAAAAAGGAGACAGACTCAAGGCATTAAACTACAGACTTGTATCACTAACGTGTAAAGTATGCAAAGTCATGGAGAAGATCATCAGGAGGAGAGTGGTGGGGCACCTGGAAAGAAACAAGCGTATAATTGACAACCAGCACGGTTTCCGGGAAGGAAAATCCCGTCACAAACCTACTGGAGTTTTATGAAAAGGTGACAGAAGTAAGAAAAGAGAGAGAAGGGTATATAGACAGCATTTTCTTGGACTGCAAGAAGGCCGTCGACACAGTTCTTCACAAAAGCTAGAGGATCAGTCATGCATAACAGGAAAGACACTGCAATGGATCAGAGAATACCTGACAGGGAGGCAACAACGAGTCATGGTACGTGACGAGGTGTCAGAGTAGGCGCCTGTGACAAGTGGGGTTCCACAGGAGTCAGTCCAAGGACCTTTGCTGTTTTTTGGTATATGTGAACGACATGACGGAAAGGATAGACTCAGAAGTGTCCCTGTTTGCAGATGATGTGAAGTTAATGAGGAGAATTAAATCAGATGCAGACCAGATAGGTCTACAAAGAGACCTGGACAGGCTGGACGCGTGGTCCAGCAACTGGCTCCTAGAATTTAACCCCACCAAATGCAAAGTCATGAAGATCGGGGAAGGGCAAAGAAAACTGCAGACACAGTATAGTCTAGGTGGCCAAAGACTGCAAACCTCACTCAAGGAAAAAGATCTTGGGGTGAATATGATACCGAGCACATCTCCTGAGGCGCACATCAATCAGAAACTGCTGCAGCGTATGGCGTCTGGAAAACCTAAGGATAGCGTTCCGATACCTCAGTAAGGAATCGTTCAAGGCCTTGTACACCATATACGTCAGGCCCATACTGGAGTATGCAGCACCAGATTGGAATCCACACCTGGTCAAGCACGTCAAGAAATTAGAGAAAGTGCAAAGGTTTGCAACAAGGCTAGTCCTAGAGGTAAGGGAATTGTCCTACAAAGAAAGGTTAAGGGAAATTGGACTAACGACACTAGAGGACAGGGGGGTCAGAGAAGATATGATAACGATATATAAAATACTGTGCAGAATAGACAAGGTGGACAAAGACAGGATCTTCCAGAGATGGGACACAGAAACAAGGGGTCACAATTGGAAGTTGAAGACTCAGATGAATCAAAGGGATGTTAGGAAGTATTTCTTCAGTCATAGAGTTATCAGGCAGTGGAACAGCCTAGAAAGTGACGAAGTGGAGGCGGGAACCATACATAGTTTTAAGGCGAGGTTTGATAAAGCCTATGGAGAAGGGAGAGAGAGGACCTAGTAGCAATCAGTGAAGAGGCAGAGCCAGGAGCTATGACTCGACCCCTGCAACCACAAATAGGTGAGTACACACACACACACACACACACACACACACACACACACACACACACACACACACACACACACACACACACCATAGCAGTCACAAAAAACTCACTAGGACCATAACAGATGCAATCTTCCCACCCAGATATCGGATCCTGAGGAAGGACAGGAGCAGAGGGGGAGGAGGGGCTGCACTGCTAATTATAAACCGGTGGGGTTATCAAGAAAAGGAAGGAATGGACGAGATTGGAGAAAGGGACTATGTAGTAGGTACAGTACAGTGAGGGGAACATAAGGTAGTCATTGCAGTGATGTATAACCCACTACAGAACTGCAGGAGGCCAAGAGAGGAATATGATGAGTGCAACAGAGCAATGGTGGACACACTGGCTGAGGTGGCAAGAAGAGCTCACTCGAGAAAAGCGAAGTTACTGGTTATGGGTGACTTCAACCACAGGGAGATTGATTGGGAAAACCTGGAGCCACATGGGGGTCCGAAACATGGAGAGCCAAGATGATGGATGTGGTACTGGAAAACCTCATGCACCAACATGTTAGGGACACTACGAGAGAGAGAGGGGAGGATGAACCAGCAAAACTGGACCTTGTGTTTACCCTGAGTAGCTCACACATTAAGGACATCACATATGAAAGGCCCCCGGGAGCTAGCGACTCCGTGGTTCTGAGCTTTGAATACATCGTAGAGCTACAAGTGGAGAGGGTAACAGGGGTAGAAAGGGAAAAGCCAAACTATAAAAGGGGGGGCTACACAGGTATGAGGACCTTCCTGCAGGAGGTTCAGTGGGAAAGAGAGTTGGTAGGAAAGGCAGTAAACGAAATGATGGACTATGTAACAACAAAGTGCAAGGAGGCAGAGGAAAGGTTTGTTCCCTAGGGCAACAGAAATGAGAAGAACAGAACAAGTCCCTGGTTTACCCGAAGGTGTAGGGAGGCAAAAACTAAGTGCACCAGAGAATGGAATAAGTACAGAAGGCAGAAGTCAAGTCTGACCCGAAACTGCTTTACAGCCACATCAGGAGGAAGAGAACAGCCAAGGACCAGGTAATCAGCCTGAGGAAAGAAAGTGGGGAACTCACAAGAAATGACCAAAAGTATGTGAGGAGCTCAACATGAGATTTCAGGAAGTATTTACAGTGGAGACTGAAGGGACACTGGGAAGACAAAACAGTGGGGTACATCAACATAGGATATACCAACAAGTGTTGGATGAAATACACACAACTGAGGAGGAGGTGAGGAACCTTCTAAGTGACCTTGATACCTCAAAGGCGGTGGGACCAGACAACATCTTTCCATGGGTCCTTAGAGAGGGAGCAGAAACACTA
>NC_091353.1:5589465-5601965 GCF_038502225.1 Cherax quadricarinatus
GAGGGGAGGGGAGGGGAGAGGAATATAAGAGGGGAGGGGAGAGGACTATAAGAGGGGAGGGGAGAGGACTATAAGAGGGGAGGGGAGAGGACTATAAGAGGAGAGGAATATAAGAGGGGAGGGGAGAGAGGGACTATAAGAGGGGAGGGGAGAGGACTATAAGAGGGGAGGGGAGAGGACTATAAGAGGGGAGGGGAGAGAAATATAAGAGGGGAGGGGGAGAGGAGAGGGGAGAGGACTATAAGAGGGGAGGAGAGAGGACTATAAGAGGGTAGGGGAGAGAAATATAAGAGGGGAGGGGAGAGAAATATAAGAGGGGAGGGGAGAGAAATATAAGAGGGG
This sequence comes from Cherax quadricarinatus, assembly GCF_038502225.1. Classification (NCBI taxonomy): domain Eukaryota; kingdom Metazoa; phylum Arthropoda; class Malacostraca; order Decapoda; family Parastacidae; genus Cherax; species Cherax quadricarinatus. The sequence continues at coordinate 5,589,808 of NC_091353.1, forward strand.
AGGGGAGAGAAATATAAGAGGGGAGGGGAGAGAAATATAAGAGCGTAGGGTAGAGAAATATAAGAGGGGGAGGGGGAGAGAAATATAAGAGGGGAGGGGAGAGAAATATAAGAGGGGAGGGGAGAGAAATATAAGAGGGGAGGGGAGAGAAATATAAGAGGGGAGGGGAGAGAAATATAAGAGGGGGAGGGGAGAGAAATATAAGAGGGGAGGGGAGAGAAATATAAGAGGGGAGGGGAGAGAAATATAAGAGGGGAGGGGAGAGAAATATAAGAGGGGAGGGGGAGAGAAATATAAGAGGGGAGGGGAGAGAAATATAAGAGGGGAGGGGAGAGAAATATAAGAGGGGAGGGGAGAGAAATATAAGAGGGGAGGGGGAGAGAAATATAAGAGGGGAGGGGAGAGAAATATAAGAGGGGAGGGGAGAGAAATATAAGAGGGGAGGGGAGAGAAATATAAGAGGGGAGGGGAGAGAAATATAAGAGGGGAGGGGAGAGAAATATAAGAGAAATATAAGAGGGGAGGGGAGAGAAATATAAGAGGGGAGAGAGAAATATAAGAGAGGGGAGAGAAATATAGAGAGAGGGAAGGGGAGAGATATATAAGAGGGGAGGGGAGAGAAATATAAGAGGGGAGGGGAGAGAAATATAAGAGGGGAGGGGAGAGAAATATAAGAGGGGAGGGGAGAGAAATATAAGAGGGGAGGGGAGAGAAATATAAGAGGGGAGGGGAGAGAAATATAGAGAAATATAAGAGGAGAGGGGAGAGAAATATAAGAGGGGAGGGGAGAGAAATATAAGAGGGAAGGGGAGAGAAATATAAGAGGGGAGGGGAGAGAAATATAAGAGGGGAGGGGAGAGAAATATAAGAGGGGAGGGGAGAGAAATATAAGAGGGAAGGGGAGAGAAATATAAGAGGGGAGGGGAGAGAAATATAAGAGGGGAGGGGAGAGAAATATAAGAGGGGAGGGGAGAGAAATATAAGAGGGGAGGGGAGAGAAATATAAGAGGGAAGGGGAGAGAAATATAAGAGGGGAGGGGAGAGAAATATAAGAGGGGAGGGGAGAGAAATATAAGAGGGGAGGGGAGAGAAATATAAGAGGGGAGGGGAGAGAAATATGAGAGGGGAGGGGAGAGAAATATAAGAGGGGAGGGGAGAGAAATATGAGAGGGGAGGGGAGAGAAATATGAGAGGGGAGGGGAGAGAAATATAAGAGGGGAGGGGAGAGAAATATTAGAGGGGAGGGGAGTGAAATATTCGAGGGGAGGGGAGAGAAATATAAGAGGGGAGGGGAGAGAAATATAAGAGGGGAGGGGAGAGAAATATAAGAGGGGAGGGGGGAGAAATATAAGAGGGGAGGGGAGAGAAATATAAGAGGGGAGGGGAGAGAAATATAAGAGGGGAGGGGAGAGAAATATGAGAGGGGAGGGGAGAGAAATATAAGAGGGGAGGGGAGATGGAAGGTTTCAGCCTCCAATTTCAAGTATCTCTCTCTGTAATACTGAAGGCAGTGGCACCCTGAGGGCAGTGGCACCCTGATGGCAGTGGCACCGAGGGGAGTGGCACCTTGAGGGCAGTGGCACCCTGAGGGAGGTGGCACCCTAAGGGCAGTGGCACCTTGAAGGCAGTGGCATCCTGAGGGCAGTGACACCCTGATAACACTGGCACCCTCAGAGCAGTGGCACCCTCAGAACAGTGACACCCTGTTAACACTGGCACCCTGAGAACAGTGACACCCTGAGGGCAGTGGCACCCTGTGAGCAGTAGCACCTACAGGCAGTGACACCCTGTGGAAAGTGGCACTCAATGGACAGTGGCACTCTGAAGAAAGAGTGCAGCAGTAACAGTGAAAGGGCAGGAAATCGTGACTACCTGGTGGAATTTACGTATGGCTGACGACCACATCTAAATGCTTCCCATTCCCCCTGTGTCTTGTTCTAGAGAGAAGTCCAGGAAGAAAAAATCCTGGAGGATAGAAGGAAGAGAGTGGGAGAGAGAGAAGAGGGAGGGAGAGGCTGGGATTGTGAGAGGGAGGGATCGCTGGATGGTCAGAGAGAGGGAGGGGGCGCTGGATGGTCAGAGAGAGGGAGGGGGAGATGGATGGTCAGAGAGAGGGAGGGGGCGCTGGATGGTCAGAGAGAGGGAGGGGACGTTGGATGGTCAGAGAGGCAGGGGGCGATGGATGGTCAGAGAGAGGGAGGGGCGATGGATGGTCAGAGAGAGGGAGGGGGCGCTGGATGGTCAGAAAGAGGAAGGGGGCGCTGGATGGTCACAGAGAGGGAGTGGGCGCTGCATGGTGTGAGAGAGGCGGGGGCGCTGGATGGTCAGAGAGAGGGAGGGGACGTTGGATGGTCAGAGAGAGGGAGAGGGCGCTGGATGGTCAGAGAGAGGGAGGGGGCGCTGGATGGTCAGAGAGAGGGAGAGGGCGCTGGATGGTCAGAGAGAGGGAGGGGGTGATGGATGGCCAGAGAGAGGGAGGGGGCGCTGGATGGTCAGAAAGAGGGAGGGGGCCCTGGATGGTCAGAAAGAGGGAGGGGGCTCTGGATGGTGTGAGAGAGGGAGTGGGCGATGGATGGTCAGAGAGAGGGAGGGGGCGATGGATGGTCAGACAGAGGGAGGGGGCACTGGATGGTCAGAGAGTGGGAGGGGGCACTGGATGGTCAGAGAGAGGGGGGGCGATGGATGGTCAGAGAAATGGAGGGGGCGGTGGATGGCCATAAAGAGGAAGGGGGCGCTGGATGGTCACAGAGAGGGAGGGGGCGCTAGATGGTGTGAGAGAGGCAGGGGCGCTGGATGGTCAGAGAGAGGGAGGGGGCGCTGGATGGTCAGAAAGAGGGAGGGGGCGCTGGATGGTGTGAGAGAGGGAGGGGGCGATGGATGGTCAGAGAGGGAGGGGGCGATGGATGGTCAGACAGAGGGAGGGGGCGATGGATGGTCAGAGAGAGGGAGGGGGCGCTGGATGGTCAGAGGGAGGGTGAATGGTGAATATAGATTGAAGGGAGTGCGAGAGGACGAGAGGGAGCGGAGGAAAGAAGATTGGAGAGAGAGAGAGAGAGAGAGAGAGAGAGAGAGAGAGAGAGAGAGAGAGAGAGAGAGAGAGAGAGAGAGAGAGAGAGAGAGGCTGGGATAAGAAAAGAGGCCAGACATCATTCAGTTTACAGAACTCTGGGAGCCACAACACTGATTGCTGGTACAAATTTTAGTATCAGACACTCACAAACTGGCTTAAAAACACACCCAGGAAACATTAAACATATTTATTAGAAAACGTTTATATATATATATATATATATATATATATATATATATATATATATATATATATATATATATATATATATATATATATATATATATATATATATATATATATATATATATATATATATATATATATATATATATATATATATATATATATATATATATATATATATATATATATATATATATATATATATATATATATATATATATATATATATACATACATGCCACCCAGTCATACGCCTTTTCCAAATCCATAAATGCCACAAAGACCTCTTTAGCCTTATCTAAATACTGTTCACTTATATGTTTCACTGTAAACACCTGGTCCACACACCCCCTACCTTTCCTAAAGCCTCCTTGTTCATCTGCTATCCTATTCTCCGTCTTACTCTTAATTCTTTCAATAATAACTCTACCATACACCTTACCAGGTATACTCAACAGACTTATCCCCCTATAATTTTTGCACTCTCTTTTGTCCCCTTTGCCTTTATACAAAGGAACTATGCATGCTCTCTGCCAATCCCTAGGTACCTTACCCTCTTCAATACATTTATTAAATAATTGCACCAACCACTCCAAAACTATATCCCCACCTGCTTTTAACATTTCTATCTTTATCCCATCAATCCCAGCTGCTTTACCCCTTTTCATTTTACCTACTGCCTCACGAACTTCCCCCACACTCACAACTGGCTCTTCCTCACTCCTACAAGATGTTATTCCTCCTTGCCCTATACATGAAATCACAGCTTCCCTATCTTCATCAACATTTAACAATTCCTCAAAATATTCCCTCCATCTTCTCAATACCTCTAACTCTCCATTTAATAACTCTCCTCTCCTATTTTTAACTGACAAATCCATTTGTTCTCTAGGCTTTCTTAACTTGTTAATCTCACTCCAAAACTTTTTCTTATTTTCAACAAAATTTGTTGATAACATCTCACCCACTCTCTCATTTGCTCTCTTTTTACATTGCTTCACCACTCTCTTAACCTCTCTCTTTTTCTCCATATACTCTTCCCTCCTTGCATCACTTCTACTTTGTAAAAACTTCTCATATGCTAACTTTTTCTCCCTTACTACTCTCTTTACATCATCATTCCACCAATCGCTCCTCTTCCGTCCCGCACCCACTTTCCTGTAACCACAAACTTCTGCTGAACATTCTAACACTACATTTTTAAACCTACCCCATACCTCTTCGACCCCATTGCCTATGCTCTCATTAGCCCATCTATCCTCCAATAGCTGTTTATATCTTACCCTAACTGCCTCCTCTTTTAGTTTATAAACCTTCACCTCTCCCCTGATGCTTCTATTCTCCTTGTATCCCATCTACCTTTTACTCTCAGTGTAGCTACAACTAGAAAGTGATCTGATATATCTGTGGCCCCTCTATAAACATGTACATCCTGAAGTCTACTCAACAGTCTTCTATCTACCAATACACAGTCCAACAAACTACTATCATTTCGCCCTACATCATATCTTGTATACTTATTTATCCTCTTTTTCTTAAAATATGTATTACCTATAACTAAACCCCTTTCTATACAAAGTTCAATCAAAGGGCTCCCATTATCATTTACACCTGGCACCCCAAACTTACCTACCACACCCTCTCTAAAAGTTTCTCCTACTTTAGCATTCAGGTCCCCTACCACAATTACTCTCTCACTTGGTTCAAAGGCTCCTATACATTCACTTAACATCTCCCAAAATCTCTCTCTCTCCTCTGCATTCCTCTCTTCTCCAGGTGCATACACGCTTATTATGACCCACTTCTCGCATCCAACCTTTAATTTAATCCACATAATTCTTGCATTTACACATTCAAATTCTCTTTTCTCCTTCCATAACTGATCATTCAACATTACTGCTACCCCTTCCTTTGCTCTAACTCTCTCAGATACTCCAGATTTAATCCCATTTATTTCCCCCCACCGAAACTCCCCTACCCCCTTCAGCTTTGTTTCACTTAGGGCCAGGACATCCAACTTCTTTTCATTCATAACATCAGCAATCATCTGTTTCTTGTCATCCGCACTACATCCACGCACATTTAAGCATCCCAGTTTTATAAAGTTTTTCTTCTTCTCTGTTTTAGTAAATGTCTACAGGAGAAGGGGTTACTAGCCCATTGCTCCCGGCATTTTAGTCGCCTCATACGACACGCACATATACGACATATATATATATATATATATATATATATATATATATATATATATATATATATATATATATATATATATATATATATATATATATATATATATATATATATATATATATATATATATATATATATATATATATATATATATATATATATATATATATATATATATATATATATATATATATACATAGGCGGAGAGTGAAGCTTGGTTAAATGAACTATGTTCACTTATATTTCTAAACCACTTTCGTTGCGTCAAACCAAGTTAAACCACAACACACATAAACCATCACCCCCATGCTGATAATGGTGCAGCACCATGGTGCTACATACACACGTCACTGGTTGGTTAATTGGGTTAAAAGTCTATCTATTACACGAGGGTCATTAAGGCTCCATGTAACCTACACACCACCAGTCAGTCAGTAATGGTAGAGGTGACTGATTACCATGGAAAAAATGGTGGTATATATACCCACGTCACTGTCTGGTTAATGGGGCTGTAAGTATGTCTACTACACGAGGATCAGCAAGTCTGTCTACTACACGAGGATCAGTAAGTCTGTCTACTACACGAGGATCAGTATGTCTAGTACACGAGGATCAGTATGTCTACTACACGAGGATCAGTAAGTCTGTCTACTACACGAGGATCAGTAAGTCTGTCTACTACACGAGGATCAGTAAGTATGTCTACTACACGAGGATCAGTATGTCTAGTACACGAGGATCAGTAAGTATGTCTACTACACGAGGATCAGTATGTCTAGTACACGAGGATCAGTAAGTATGTCTACTACACGAGGATCAGCAAGTCTGTCTACTACACGAGGATCAGTAAGTCTGTCTACTACACGAGGATCAGTAAGTATGTCTACTACACGAGGATCAGTAAGTCTGTCTACTACACGAGGATCAGTAAGTATGTCTACTACACGAGGATCAGCAAGTCTGTCTACTACACGAGGATCAGTAAGTCTGTCTACTACACGAGGATCAGTAAGTCTGTCTACTACACGAGGATCAGTATGTCTACTACACGAGGATCAGTAAGTCTGTCTACTACACGAGGATCAGTAAGTATGTCTACTACACGAGGATCAGCAAGTCTGTCTACTACACGAGGATCAGCAAGTCTGTCTACTACACGAGGATCAGCAAGTCTGTCTACTACACGAGGATCAGTAAGTCTGTCTACTACACGAGGATCAGTAAGTATGTCTACTACACGAGGATCAGCAAGTCTGTCTACTACACGAGGATCAGTAAGTCTGTCTACTACACGAGGATCAGTATGTCTAGTACACGAGGATCAGTAAGTATGTCTACTACACGAGGATCAGCAAGTCTGTCTACTACACGAGGATCAGTAAGTCTGTCTACTACACGAGGATCAGTAAGTATGTCTACTACACGAGGATCAGCAAGTCTGTCTACTACACGAGGATCAGTAAGTCTGTCTACTACACGAGGATCAGTAAGTATGTCTACTACACGAGGATCAGCAAGTCTGTCTACTACACGAGGATCAGTAAGTATGTCTACTACACGAGGATCAGCAAGTCTGTCTACTACACGAGGATCAGTAAGTCTGTCTACTACACGAGGATCAGTAAGTATGTCTACTACACGAGGATCAGCAAGTCTGTCTACTACACGAGGATCAGTAAGTCTGTCTACTACACGAGGATCAGTAAGTATGTCTACTACACGAGGATCAGTAAGTATGTCTACTACACGAGGATCAGCAAGTCTGTCTACTACACGAGGATCAGTAAGTCTGTCTACTACACGAGGATCAGTAAGTCTGTCTACTACACGAGGATCACTAAGTCTGTCTGCTACACGAGGATCAGTAAGTCTGTCTACTACACGAGGATCACTAAGTCTGTCTGCTACACGAGGATCAGTAAGTATGTCTAGTACACGAGGATCAGTATGTCTACTACACGAGGATCAGTAAGTCTGTCTACTACACGAGGATAACTAAGTCTGTCTACTACACGAGGATCAGTAAGTCTGTCTACTACACGAGGATCACTAAGTCTGTCTGCTACACGAGGATCAGTAAGTCTGTCTACTACACGAGGATCACTAAGTCTGTCTGCTACACGAGGATCACTAAGTCTGTCTGCTACACGAGGATCAGTAAGTCTGTCTACTACACGAGGATCAGTAAGTCTGTCTACTACACGAGGATCAGTAAGTCTGTCTACTACACGAGGATCAGTAAGTCTGTCTACTACACGAGGATCAGTAAGTCTGTCTACTACACGAGGATCAGTAAGTCTGTCTACTACACGAGGATCAGTAAGTATGTCTACTACACGAGGATCAGTATGTCTACTACACGAGGATCAGTAAGTCTGTCTACTACACGAGGATCAGTAAGTCTGTCTACTACACGAGGATCAGTAAGTCTGTCTACTACACGAGGATCAGTAAGTCTGTCTACTACATGAGGATCAGTAAGTCTGTCTACTACACGAGGATCAGTAAGTCTGTCTACTACACGAGGATCAGTAAGTATGTCTACTACACGAGGATCAGTATGTCTACTACACGAGGATCAGTAAGTCTGTCTACTACACGAGGATCAGTAAGTATGTCTACTACACGAGGATCAGTATGTCTACTACACGAGGATCAGTAAGTCTGTCTACTACACGAGGATCAGTAAGTCTGTCTACTACACGAGGATCAGTAAGTCTGTCTACTACACGAGGATCAGTAAGTCTGTCTACTACACGAGGATCAGTAAGTCTGTCTACTACACGAGGATCAGTAAGTCTGTCTACTACACGAGGATCAGTAAGTCTGTCTACTACACGAGGATCAGTAAGTCTGTCTACTACACGAGGATCAGTAAGTCTGTCTACTACACGAGGATCAGTAAGTCTGTCTACTACACGAGGATCAGTAAGTCTGTCTACTACACGAGGATCAGTAAGTCTGTCTACTACACGAGGATCAGTAAGTCTGTCTACTACACGAGGATCAGTAAGTCTGTCTACTACACGAGGATCAGTAAGTCTGTCTACTACACGAGGATCAGTAAGTCTGTCTACTACACGAGGATCAGTAAGTCTGTCTACTACACGAGGATCAGTAAGTCTGTCTACTACACGAGGATCAGTAAGTCTGTCTACTACACGAGGATCAGTAAGTCTGTCTACTACACGAGGATCAGTAAGTCTGTCTACTACACGAGGATCAGTAAGTCTGTCTACTACACGAGGATCAGTAAGTCTGTCTACTACACGAGGATCAGTAAGTCTCTCTACTACACGAGGATCAGTAAGTCTGTCTACTACACGAGGATCAGCAAGTCTGTCTACTACACGAGGATCAGTAAGTCTCTCTACTACACGAGGATCAGTAAGTCTGTCTACTACACGAGGATCAGTAAGTCTGTCTACTACACGAGGATCAGTAAGTCCGTCTACTACACGAGGATCAGTAAGTCTGTCTACTACACGAGGATCAGTAAGTCTGTCTACTACACGAGGATCAGTAAGTCTCTCTACTACACGAGGATCAGTAAGTATGTCTACTACACGAGGATCAGAAAGTCTGTCTACTACACGAGGATCAGTAAGTCTCTCTACTACACGAGGATCAGTAAGTCTGTCTACTACACTAGGGTCAGTAAGTCTGTCTACTACACGAGGATCAGTAAGTCTGTCTACTACACGAGGATCAGTAAGTCTCTCTACTACACGAGGATCAGTAAGTCTGTCTACTACACTAGGGTCAGTAAGTCTGTCTACTACACGAGGATCAGTAAGTCTGTCTACTACACGAGGATCAGTAAGTCTGTCTACTACACGAGGATCAGCAAGTCTGTCTACTACACGAGGATCAGTAAGTCTGTCTACTACACGAGGATCAGTAAGTCTGTCTACTACACGAGGATCAGTAAGTCTGTCTACTACACTAGGATCAGTAAGTCTGTCTACTACACGAGGATCAGTAAGTCTGTCTACTACACGAGGATCAGTAAGTCTGTCTACTACACGAGGATCACTAAGTCTGTCTGCTACACGAGGATCAGTAAGTCTGTCTACTACACGAGGATCAGTAAGTCTGTCTACTACACGAGGATCAGTAAGTCTGTCTACTACACAAGGATCAGTAAGTCTGTCTACTACACGGGGATCAGTAAGTCTGTCTACTACACGAGGATCAGTAAGTCTGTCTACTACACGAGGATCAGTAAGTCTGTCTACTACACGAGGATCAGTAAGTCTGTCTACTACACGAGGATCAGTAAGTCTGTGTACTACACGAGGATCAGTAAGTCTGTTTACTACACGAGGATAAGTAAGTCTGTCTATTACACGAGGATCAGTAAGCCTGTCTACTACACGAGGATCAGTAAGCCTGTCTACTACACGAGGATCAGTAAGTCTGTCTATTACACGAGGATCAGTAAGCCTGTCTACTACACGAGGGTCAGTAAGTCTATCTACTACACAAGGAACAGTAAGTCTATCTACTACACGAGGGTCAACAAGTCTATCTACTACACGAGGGTCAGTAAGTCTATCTACTACACGAGGGTCAGTAAGTCTATCTACTACACGAGGATCAGTAAGCCTATCTACTACACGAGGGTCAGTAAGTCTATCTACTACACGAGGATCAGTAACTCTATCTACTACACGAGGGTCAGTAAGTCTATCTACTACACGAGGGTCAGTAAGTCTATCTACTACACGAGGATCAGTAAGTCTATCTACTACACGAGGGTCAGTAAGTCTATCTACTACACGAGGGTCAGTAAGTCTATCTACTACACGAGGATCAGTAAGTCTATCTACTACACGAGGATCAGTAAGTCTATCTACTACACGAGGGTCAGTAAGTCTGTCTACTACACAAGGGTCAGTAAGTCTGTCTGCTACACAAGGGTCAGTAAGTCTATCTACTACACGAGGGTCAACAAGTCTATCTACTACACGAGGGTCAGTAAGTCTATCTACTACACGAGGATCAGTAAGTCTATCTACTACACGAGGATCAGTAAGCCTATCTACTACACAAGGGTCAGTAAGTCTATCTACTACACTAGGATCAGTAACTCTATCTACTACACGAGGGTCAGTAAGTCTATCTACTACACGAGGGTCAGTAAGTCTATCTAGTACACAAGGATCAGTAAGTCTGTCTTCTACACGAGGGTCAGTAAGTCTGTCTACTACACGAGGATCAGTAAGTCTGTCTATTACACGAGGATCAGTAAGCCTGTCTACTACACGAGGATCAGTAAGTCTATCTACTACACGAGGATCAGTAAGTCTATCTACTACACGAGGATCAGTAAGTCTATCTACTACACGAGGATCAGTAAGTCTTTCTACTATACGAGGATCAGTAAGTCTATCTACTACACGAGGATCAGTAAGTCTATCTACTACATGCGGGTCATTAAGTCTATCTACTACATGAGGGTCAGTAAGTCTATCTACTATACGAGGGTCAGTAAGTCTATCTACTACACGAGGATCAGTAAGTCTATCTACTACACGAGGATCAGTAAGTCTACTACACGAGGATCAGTAAGTCTATCTATTACACGAGGATCAGTAAGGCTACTACACGAGGATCAGTAAGTCTGCTACACGAGGTTCAGTAAGTCTACTACACGAGGATCAGTAAGTCTACTACACGAGGATCAGTAAGGCTACTACACGAGGATCAGCAAGGCTACTACACGAGGATCAGTAAGTCTACTACACGAGGATCAGTAAGTCTATCTACTACACGAGGATCAGTAAGTCTATCTACTACACGAGGGTCAGTAAGTCTATCTACTACACAAGGGTCAGTAAGTCTATCTACTACACAAGGGTCAGTAAGTCTGTCTACTACACAAGGGTCAGTAAGTCTGTCTACTACACAAGGGTCAGTAAGTCTGTCTGCTACACAAGGGTCAGTAAGTCTATCTACTACACGAGGGTCAACAAGTCTATCTACTACACGAGGGTCAGTAAGTCTATCTACTACACGAGGGTCAGTAAGTCTGTCTACTACAAGAGGATCAGTAAGTCTATCTACTACACGAGGATCAGTAAGTCTATCTTACACGAGGATCAGTAAGCCTATCTACTACACAAGGGTCAGAAAGTCTATCTACTACACTAGGATCAGTAACTCTATCTACTACACGAGGGTCAGTAAGTCTATCTACTACACGAGGGTCAGTAAGTCTATCTAGTACACAAGGATCAGTAAGTCTGTCTTCTACACGAGGGTCAGTAAGTCTGTCTACTACACGAGGATCAGTAAGTCTGTCTATTACACGAGGATCAGTAAGCCTGTCTACTAAACGAGGATCAGTAAGTCTATCTACTACACGAGGATCAGTAAGTCTATCTACTACACGAGGATCAGTAAGTCTATCTACTACACGAGGATCAGTAAGTCTTTCTACTATACGAGGATCAGTAAGTCTACCTACTACACGAGGATCAGTAAGTCTATCTACTACATGCGGGTCATTAAGTCTATCTACTACACGAGGGTCAGTAAGTCTATCTACTACACGAGGGTCAGTAAGTCTATCTACTACACGAGGATCAGTAAGTCTATCTATTACACGAGGATCAGTAAGTCTATCTATTACACGAGGATCAGTAAGTCTATCTATTACACGAGGATCAGTAAGTCTATCTATTACACGAGGATCAGTAAGTCT
>NC_091353.1:5606965-5669465 GCF_038502225.1 Cherax quadricarinatus
GGTTGTGTGTGTGTAGTGTACTGGTTGTGTGTGTGTAGCCTACTGGTTGTGTGTGTGTAGTGTACTGGTTGTGTGTGTGTAGTGTACTGGTTGTGTGTGTGTAGCCTACTGGTTGTGTGTGTGTAGTGTACTGGTTGTGTGTGTGTGTAGTGTACTGGTTGTGTGTGTGTAGTGTACTGGTTGTGTGTGTGTAGCCTACTGGTTGTGTGTGTGTAGTGTACTGGTTGTGTGTGTGTAGTGTACTGGTTGTGTGTGTGTAGTGTACTGGTTGTGAGTGTGTAGCCTACTGGTTGTGTGTGTGTAGTGTACTGGTTGTGTGTGTGTGTAATGTACTGGTTGTGTGTGTGTAGTGTACTGGTTGTGTGTGTGCAGTGTACTGGTTGTGTGTGTGTAGCCTACTGGTTGTGTGTGTGTAGTGTACTGGTTGTGTGTGTGTAGCCTACTGGTTGTGTGTGTGTAGTGTACTGGTTGTGTGTGTGTAGTGTACTGGTTGTGTGTGTGTGTAGTGTCCTGGTTGTGTGTGTGTGTAATGTACTGGTTGTGTGTGTGTAGTGTACTGGTTGTGTGTGTGCAGTGTACTGGTTGTGTGTGTGTAGCCTACTGGTTGTGTGTGTGTAGTGTACTGGTTGTGTGCGTGTAGCCTACTGGTTGTGTGTGTGTAGTGTACTGGTTGTGTGTGTGTAGTGTACTGGTTGTGTGTGTGTAGTGTACTGGTTGTGAGTGTGTAGTGTACTGGTTGTGTGTGTGTAGTGTACTGGTTGTGTGTGTGTAGTGTACTGGTTGTGTGTGTAGTGTACTGGTTGTGTGTGTGTAGTGTACTGGTTGTGTGTGTGTGTGTAATGTACTGGTTGTGTGTGTGTAGTGTACTGGTTGTGTGTGTGTGTGTGTGTAATGTACTGGTTGTGTGTGTGCAGTGTACTGATTGTGTGTGTAGCCTACTGGTTGTGTGTGTGTAGTGTACTGGTTGTGTGTGTGTAGCCTACTGGTTGTGTGTGTGTAGTGTACTGGTTGTGTGTGTGTAGCCTACTGGTTGTGTGTGTGTGTAGTGTACTGGTTGTGTGTGTGTGTAATGTACTGGTTGTGTGTTTGTAGTGTACTGGTTGTGTGTGTGTAGTGTACTGGTTGTGTGTGTGTAGTGTACTGGTTGTGTGTGTGTAGTGTACTGGTTGTGTGTGTGTAGTGTACTGGTTGTGAGTGTGTAGTGTACTGGTTGTGTGTGTGTAGTGTACTGGTTGTGTGTGTATAGTGTACTGGTTGTGTGTGTGTAGTGTACTGGTTGTGTGTGTGTAGTGTACTGGTTGTGTGTGTGTAGTGTACTGGTTGTGTGTGTGTAGTGTACTGGTTGTGTGTGTGTAGTGTACTGGTTGTGTGTGTGTAGTGTACTGGTTGTGTGTGTGTAGTGTACTGGTTGTGAGTGTGTAGTGTACTGGTTGTGTGTGTGTAGTGTACTGGTTGTGTGTGTGTAGTGTACTGGTTGTGTGTGGTGTACTGGTTGTGTGTGTGTAGTGTACTGGTTGTGTGTGTGTAGTGCACTGGTTGTGTGTGTGTAGTGTACTGGTTGTGTGTGTGTAGTGTACTGGTTGTGTGTGTGTAGTGTACTGGTTATGTGTGTGTAGTGTACTGGTTGTGTGTGTGTAGTGTACTGGTTGTGTGTGTGTAGTGTACTGGTTATGTGTGTGTAGTGTACTGGTTGTGTGTGTGTAGTGTACTGGTTGTGTGTGTGTAGTGTACTGGTTATGTGTGTGTAGTGTACTGGTTGTGTGTGTGTAGTGTACTGGTTGTGTGTGTATAGTGTACTGGTTGTGTGTGTGTAGTGCACTAGTTGTGTTTGTGTAGTGTACTGGTTGTGTGTGTGTGTAGTGTACTGGTTGTGTGTGTGTGTAGTGTACTGGTTGTGTGTGTGTGTAGTGTACTAGTTGTGTTTGTGTAGTGTACTGGTTGTGTGTGTGTGTAGTGTACTGGTTGTGTGTGTGTGTAGTGTACTAGTTGTGTTTGTGTAGTGTACTGGTTGTGTGTGTGTGTAGTGTACTGGTTGTGTGTGTGTGTAGTGTACTGGTTGTGTGTGTGTGTAGTGTACTAGTTGTGTTTGTGTAGTGTACTGGTTGTGTGTGTGTGTAGTGTACTGGTTGTGTGTGTGTGTAGTGTACTAGTTGTGTTTGTGTAGTGTACTGGTTGTGTGTGTGTGTAGTGTACTGGTTGTGTGTGTGTGTAGTGTACTAGTTGTGTTTGTGTAGTGTACTGGTTGTGTGTGTGTGTAGTGTACTGGTTGTGTGTGTGTGTAGTGCACTAGTTGTGTGTGTGTAGTGTACTGGTTGTGTGTCTGTGTAGTGTACTGGTTGTGTGTGTGTAGTGTACTGGTTGTGTGTGTGTAGTGTACTGGTTGTGTGTGTGTAGTGTACTGGTTGTGTGTGTGTAGTGTACTGGTTGTGTGTGTGTAGTGTACTGGTTGCGTGTGTGTAGTGTACTGGTTGTGTGTGTGTAGTGTACTGGTTGTGTGTGTGTAATGTACTGGTTGTGTGTGTGTAGTGTACTGGTTGTGTGTGTGTAGTGTACTGGTTGTGTGTGTGTAGTGTACTGGTTGTGTGTGTGTAGTGTACTGGTTGTGTGTGTGTAGTGTACTGGTTGCGTGTGTGTAGTGTACTGGTTGTGTGTGTGTAGTGTACTGGTTGTGTGTGTGTAATGTACTGGTTGTGTGTGTGTAGTGTACTGGTTGTGTGTGTGTAGTGTACTGGTTGTGTGTGTGTAGTGTACTGGTTGTGTGTGTGTAGTGTACTGGTTGTGTGTGTGTAGTGTACTGGTTGTGTGTGTGTAGTGTACTGGTTGTGTGTGTGTAGTGTACTGGTTTTGTGTGTGTAGTGTACTGGTTGTGTGTGTGTAGTGTACTGGTTTTGTGTGTGTAGTGTACTGGTTGTGTGTGTGTAGTGTACTGGTTGTGTGTGTGTACTCACCTAGTTGTGGTTGAAGGGGTCGATTCATAGCTCCTGGTCCCACCTCTTCACTGGCCGCAACTGGGTCACTTTACCTGCATTATGAGCTTTATCGTACCTCTGCTTAAAGCTATGTATGGATCCTGCCTCCACTACATCGCTTCCCAAACTATTCCACTTCCTGACTACTCTGTGGCTGAAGGAATACTCCCTAACATCCCTGTGATTCATCTGTGTCTTCAACTTCCAACTGTGTCCCCTTGTTACTGTGTCCAATCTCTGGAACATCCTGTCTTTGTCCACCTTGTCAATTCCTCTCAGTATTTTGTATGTCGTTATCATGTCCCCCCTATCTCTCCTGTCCTCCAGTGTCGTCAGGTTGATTTCCCTTAACCTCTCCTCGTAGGACATACCTCTTAGCTCTGGGACTAGTCTTGTTGCAAACCTTTGCACTTTCTCTAGTTTCTTCACGTGCTTGGCTAGGTGTGGGTTCCAAACTGGTGCCGCATACTCCACTATGGGCCTAACATACACGGTGTACAGGGTCCTGAATGATTCCTTATTAAGATGTCGGAATGGTGTTCTGAGGTTTGCTAGGCGCCCATATGCTGCAGCAGTTATTTGGTTGATGTGCGCTTCAGGAGATGTGCCTGGTGTTATACTCACCCCAAGATCTTTTTCCTTGAGTGAGGTTTGTAGTCTCTGGCCCCCTAGACTGTACTCCGTCTGCGGTCTTCTTTGCCCTTCCCCAATCTTCATGGCATTGTAGTCTACTGAGTGTGTGTGTAGCCTACTAGTTGTGTGTGTGTGTAGCCTACTAGTTGTGTGTGTGTGTAGCCTACTAGTTGTGTGTGTGTGTAGCCTACTAGTTGTGTGTGTGTGTAGCCTACTAGTTGTGTGTGTGTGTAGCCTACTAGTTGTGTGTGTGTGTAGCCTACTAGTTGTGTGTGTGTGTAGCCTACTAGTTGTGTGTGTGTGTAGCCTACTAGTTGTGTGTGTGTGTAGCCTACTAGTTGTGTGTGTGTGTAGCCTACTAGTTGTGTGTGTGTGTAGCCTACTAGTTGTGTGTGTGTGTAGCCTACTAGTTGTGTGTGTGTGTAGTCTACTAGTTGTGTGTGTGTGTAGCCTACTAGTTGTGTGTGTGTGTAGCCTACTAGTTGTGTGTGTGTGTAGCCTACTAGCTGTGTGTGTGTGTAGCCTACTAGTTGTGTGTGTGTGTAGCCTACTAGTTGTGTGTGTGTGTAGTCTACTAGTTGTGTGTGTGTGTAGCCTACTAGTTGTGTGTGTGTGTAGCCTACTAGTTGTGTGTGTGTGTAGCCTACTAGTTGTGTGTGTGTGTAGCCTACTAGTTGTGTGTGTGTGTAGCCTACTAGTTGTGTGTGTGTGTAGCCTACTAGTTGTGTGTGTGTGTAGCCTACTAGTTGTGTGTGTGTGTAGCCTACTAGTTGTGTGTGTGTGTAGCCTACTAGTTGTGTGTGTGTGTAGCCTACTAGTTGTGTGTGTGTAGCCTACCAGTTGTGTGTGTGTGTAGCCTACTAGTTGTGTGTGTGTGTAGCCTACTAGTTGTGTGTGTGTGTGTAGCCTACTAGTTGTGTGTGTGTAGCCTACCAGTTGTGTGTGTGTGTAGTCTACTGGCTGTGTGTAGCCAACCAGTCGTGGACCAGTAATCTACCAGTGGTGGACCAGTAACCTACCAGTGGTGGACCAGTAACCTACCAGTCGTGGATCAGTAACCTACCAGTCGTGGATCAGTAACCTACCAGTGGTGGACCAGTAACCTACCAGTGGTGGACCAGTAACCTACCAGTGGTGGACAGGTAACCTACCAGTGGTGGACCAGTAACCTACCAGTGGTGGACAGGTAACCTACCAGTGGTGGACAGGTAACCTACCAGTGGCGGACCAGTAACCTACCAGTGGTGGACCAGTAACCTACCAGTGGTGGACCAGTAATCTACCAGTGGTGGACCAGTAACCTACCAGTCGTGGATCAGTAACCTACCAGTCGTGGATCAGTAACCTACCAGTGGTGGACCAGTAACCTACCAGTGGTGGACCAGTAACCTACCAGTGGTGGACAGGTAACCTACCAGTGGTGGACCAGTAACCTACCAGTGGTGGACCAGTAACCTACCAGTGGTGGACCAGTAACCTACCAGTGGTGGACCAGTAACCAACCAGTAGTGGACCAGTAACCTACCAGTGGTGGACCAGTAACCTACCAGTGGTGGACCAGTAACCTACCAGTGGTGGACAGGTAACCTACCAGTGGTGGACCAGTAACCTACCAGTGGTGGACAGGTAACCTACCAGTGGTGGACAGGTAACCTACCAGTGGCGGACCAGTAACCTACCAGTGGTGGACCAGTAACCTACCAGTGGTGGACCAGTAATCTACCAGTGGTGGACCAGTAACCTACCAGTCGTGGATCAGTAACCTACCAGTCGTGGATCAGTAACCTACCAGTGGTGGACCAGTAACCTACCAGTGGTGGATCAGTAACCTACCAGTGGTGGACAGGTAACCTACCAGTGGTGGACCAGTAACCTACCAGTGGTGGACCAGTAACCTACCAGTGGTGGACCAGTAACCTACCAGTGGTGGACAGGTAACCTACCAGTGGTGGACCAGTAACCAACCAGTAGTGGACCAGTAACTTACCAGTGGTGGACCAGTAACCTACCAGTGGTGGACCAGTAACCTACCAGTGGTGGACAGGTAACCTACCAGTGGTGGACCAGTAACCTACCAGTGGTGGACAGGTAACCTACCAGTGGTGGACAGGTAACCTACCAGTGGCGGACCAGTAACCTACCAGTGGTGGACCAGTAACCTACCAGTGGTGGACCAGTAATCTACCAGTGGTGGACCAGTAACCTACCAGTCGTGGATCAGTAACCTACCAGTCGTGGATCAGTAACCTACCAGTGGTGGACCAGTAACCTACCAGTGGTGGACCAGTAACCTACAAGTGGTGGACAGGTAACCTACCAGTGGTGGACCAGTAACCTACCAGTGGTGGACCAGTAACCTACCAGTGGTGGACCAGTAACCTACCAGTGGTGGACCAGTAACCTACCAGTGGTGGACCAGTAACCAACCAGTAGTGGACCAGTAACCTACCAGTGGTGGACCAGTAACCTACCAGTGGTGGACCAGTAACCTACCAGTGGTGGACCAGTAACCTACCAGTGGTGGACCAGTAACCAACCAGTAGTGGACCAGTAACCTACCAGTGGTGGACAGGTAACCTACCAGTGGTGGACCAGTAACCAACCAGTAGTGGACCAGTAACCTACCAGTAGTGGACCAGTAACATACCAGTGGTGGACCAGTAACCTACCAATGGTGGACCAGTAACCTACCAGTGGTGGACCAGTAACCTACCAGTAGTGGACCAGTAACCTACCAGTGGTGGACCAGTAACCTACCAGTGGTGGACCAGTAACCTACCAGTAGTGGACCAGTAACCTACCAGTGGTGGACCAGTAACCTACCAGTGGTGGACCAGTAACCTACCAGTAGTGGACCAGTAACATACCAGTGGTGGACCAGTAACCTACCAGTGGTGGACCAGTAACCTACCAGTGGTGGACCAGTAACCAACCAGTAGTGGACCAGTAACATACCAGTGGTGGACCAGTAACCTACCAATGGTGGACCAGTAACCTACCAGTGGTGGACCAGTAACCTACCAGTCGTGGATCAGTAACCTACCAGTGGTGGACCAGTAACCTACCAGTGGTGGACCAGTAACCTACCAGTGGTGGACCAGTAACCAACCAGTAGTGGACCAGTAACCTACCAGTGGTGGACCAGTAACCTACCAGTGGTGGACCAGTAACCTACCAGTGGTGGACAGGTAACCTACCAGTGGTGGACCAGTAACCTACCAGTGGTGGACAGGTAACCTACCAGTGGTGGACCAGTAACCTACCAGTCGTGGATCAGTAACCTACCAGTCGTGGATCAGTAACCTACCAGTGGTGGACCAGTAACCTACCAGTGGTGGACCAGTAACCAACCAGTGGTGGACAGGTAACCTACCAGTGGTGGACCAGTAACCTACCAGTCGTGGATCAGTAACCTACCAGTGGTGGACCAGTAACCAACCAGTGGTGGACAGGTAACCTACCAGTGGTGGACCAGTAACCTACCAGTCGTGGATCAGTAACCTACCAGTGGTGGACCAGTAACCAACCAGTGGTGGACAGGTAACCTACCAGTGGTGGACCAGTAACCTACCAGTCGTGGATCAGTAACCTACCAGTGGTGGACCAGTAACCAACCAGTGGTGGACAGGTAACCTACCAGTGGTGGACCAGTAACCTACCAGTGGTGAACCAGTAACCCAACAATCACTGTACCACAAAACATAACATACAACACTGAGCAAACTGTGCAACAGTCTCTCTTTTATAAGTGTGGAACTTGCAACATGTATTGTAACATTACGTAGTGGCAGTGAGTGTTGCAGAGGCCAACTTGTTGTACCTGAAACATGTATCCCAAAGTTTGTCTAATAATGAATTTGCAATATCCTTTGTTGAAAGTATATATATATATATATATATATATATATATATATATATATATATATATATATATATATATATATATATATATATATATATATATATATATATATATATATATATATATATATATATATATATATATAATTAATAATAATAATAATAATAATAATAATAATAATAATAATAATAATAATAATAATAATAATAATAATAATAATATAATAATAATAATTAATAATAATAATAATAATAATAATAATAATAATAATAATAATAATAATAATAATAATAATTACTATACGCAGGAGAGTATAAATTTGTAGAATGGTTCTGAAGACACTTATAGTGTAGGTTAAATTATGGTAATTTAACCTACAATAACTCAATGAATTCAATGTGACTTGGGTTGGGTTTGAAGTCTATCTACTACACGAGGGTCATTAAGGCTGCATGTCACCTGTACACCACCAGTCAAGAATACTTTAATACCTAAAATACTGATTATTGTAAACTACCAGTGTATATACACTGACATATACACTTCTCAGTGTATTTATCAGTGTATATACACTGAGATATACACTTCTCAGTGTATATACACTGAGATATACACTTCTCAGTGTATTTATCAGTGTATATACACTGAGAAATACACTTTTCAGTGTATATACACAGAGGTATACACCTCTCAGTGTATATACACTGACATATACACTTTTCAGTGTATATACACTGAGATATTAACTTCTCAGTGTATATGCACTGAGAAAAACACTTCTCAGTGTATATACACAGAGGTATACACCTCTCAGTGTATATACACTGACATATACACTTCTCAGTGTATATACACTGAGATATACACTTCTCAGTGTATATACACAGAGGTATACACCTCTCAGTGTATATACACTGACATATACACTTCTCAGTGTATATACACTGAGATATACACTTCTCAGTGTATATACACAGAGGTATACACCTCTCAGTATAAACTCGTGTGAATTATTTCTACTGGGTTTCTTAATATATTTATGTGGTAAGGTTAGAGTGGCAGCCGGGGAGGTCGACCCACGTAGTGTTCATTATCCCGTCCTAGAAAAGTATTTCTTACACGGAACAAAGCACATTCACACAAGGTGGGGTTTGTGTGGAGAGAGAGAGATGTCTGGTGCCTAGTGCCCCCTGCTGCTTTAATAACAATAATAATAATAATATTAATAATAATAATAATGATACAACTTATACAGACCATAGCTGACATCAATGACATACTACTTTATAGAAAGATACTTGTTATGCAGAGCATTTCCCGCAAATTAGGTCAGTTTTGTTCCCCAGGATGCGACCCACACCAGTCCACTAACACCCAGGTATCCATTTTACTGATGGGTGAACATAGACAACGAGTGTAAGCAAACACGCTCAATGTTTTTACCCTCGCCTTGAATCGAACCCGGACATCACCCTCCTTGCTCCCACACAAATTAAAAACGCCTCGTGCGGTAATTCAAAATTTTCTAACCTTAACCAATTTGTTATATAACCCTAATTTAACACTCCCTGTACCCTGAACTACTCCCTGATCTCCCTAATCACCCTGAACCACTCCCTGATCTCCCTAATCACCCTGAACCACTCCCTGATCTCCCTAATCACCCTGAACTACTCCCTGATCTCCCTAATCACCCTGAACTACTCCCTGATCTCCCTAATCACATAAGAACATAAGAAAGGAGGAACACTGCAGCAGGCCTGTTGGCCCATACTAGGCAGGTCCTTTACAATTCATCCCACTAACAAACATTTGACCAACCCAATTTTCAATGCTACCCAAGAAATAAGCTCTGATGTGCAAGTCCCACTCAAATCCAACCCATCCCACTCATGTATTTATCCAACCTAAATTTGAAACTACCCAAAGTCCTAGCCTCAATAACCCAACTAGGTAGACTGTTCCACTCATCAACTACCCTATTTCCAAACCAATACTTTCCTATGTCCTTTCTAAATCTAAACTTATCTAATTTAAATCCATTACTGCGGGTTCTCTCTTGGAGAGATATCCTCAAGACCTTGTTAATATCCCCTTTATTAATACCTATCTTCCACTTATACACTTCGATCAGGTCTCCCCTCATTCTTCGTCTAACAAGTGAATGTAACTTAAGAGTCTTCAATCTTTCTTCATAAGGAAGATTTCTAATGCTATGTATTAATTTAGTCATCCTACGCTGAATGTTTTCTAACGAATTTATGTCCATTCTGTAATATGGAGACCAGAATTGAGCTGCATAATCTAGGTGAGGCCTTACTAATGATGTATAAAGCTGCAGTATGACCTCTGGACTTCTGTTGCTTACACTTCTTGATATAAATCCCAGTAATCTATTTGCCTTATTACGTACGCTTAGGCATTGCTGTCTTGGTTTAAGGTTGCTGCTTACCATAACCCCCAAGTCCTTTTCGCAATCTGTATGGTTAAGTTCTACATTATTTAACTTATAAGTGCTAGGGTTATGGACACTCCCGAGCTTCAGAACCTTGCATTTATCTACATTGAACTGCATCTGCCACTTTTCTGACCAAGAGTAGAGTTTGTCTAAATCCTCCTGAAGTTCCCTAACATCTACGTTTGAATCAATTATTCTACCTATCTTCGTGTCATCGGCGAATTTGCTCATATCACTAGTAATTCCTTCATCAAGATCATTGATATATATTATAAACAACAACGGGCCCAAGACTGATCCCTGTGGAACGCCACTTCTTACTGATCCCCACTCGGATTTAACCCCATTTATGGACACTCTTTGCTTCCTGTCTGTGAGCCATGATTCGATCCACGAGAGCACTTTTCCCCCAATGCCATGAGCTGCTACTTTCTTCAACAGTCTTTGGTGCGGAACTCTATCAAATGCCTTACTAAAATCTAAGTAAATAATATCAAATTCTTTATCGTGGTCAACAGCCTCAAAAGCTTTACTGAAGAAAGTTAATAAATTAGTTAGACAAGACCGGCCTCTTGTGAATCCATGCTGAGTATCATTAATCAAGCTATGCTTATCGAGATGGCTTCTTATAATCTCAGCTATAATTGACTCTAGTAATTTGCCTACAATTGAGGTCAGGCTTATTGGGCGGTAATTTGACGGTAACGACTTGTCCCCTGTTTTAAAAATAGGAATTACATTAGCCATCTTCCACATATCAGACACTACACCTGTTTGAAGAGATAAATTAAAAATATTAGTTAATGGTTCACAGACTTCCATTTTGCATTCCTTTAGAACCCTTGAAAAAACCTCATCAGGACCCGGTGACTTATTTTGCTTCAGTCTGTCTATCTGCTTCACAACCATTTCACTAGTGACTGTGATGTTACATAATTTATCTTCTTCTGATTCACTATAAAAATTAATTACCGGAATATTATTAGTGTCTTCCTGTGTAAAAACCGAGAGAAAATAATTATTTAAAATCGAGCACATTTCATTCTCTTTGTCAGTAAGATGCCCATAGTTATTTTTAAGGGGACCTATCTTATCTCTGACTTTTGTTTTATAGACCTGGAAAAAACTTTTTGGGTTAGTTTTAGAATCCCTAGCAACTTTAATTTCATAGTCCCTTTTAGCTTTTCTTATCCCCTTTTTAATGTCCCTCTTAATGTCAATATACTGATTCATAAGATGACCCTCGCCTCTTTTGATACGCCTATAAATTCCTTTCTTATGCCCTAGTAGATATTTCAGCCTATTATTCATCCATTTTGGGTCATTTCTATTTGATCTAATTTCCTTATAAGGGATAAACGTTCTTTGAGCAGCATGTATTGTGTTCAGAAAACTGTCATATTGATAGCTCTCTTCGTTACCCCAGTCAACAGATGATAAGTGTTCTCTAAGCCCATCGTAATCTGCTAAGCTAAAATCTGGGACTGTTACTGAGTTATCCCTACTATCATACTTCCATTCAATTCTACATGTAATTGATTTGTGGTCGCTAGCACCCAGTTCCTCTGAAACTTCTAAATTATTAACAAGGGATTCATTGTTTGCCAGAACTAAGTCAAGTAGGTTATTACCCCTTGTAGGTTCTGTCACAAACTGCTTCAGAAAACAATCCTGAACTACTTCTAAGAAATCGTATGATTCTAAATTCCCAGTCAAGAAATTCCAATCAATATGACTAAAGTTAAAGTCTCCTAGAATTACTACATTATCGTGCCTTGTGGCCCTAACAATTTCCTCCCATAGTAGTCTCCCTTGGTCCCTATCTAAATTTGGGGGACGGTATATCACACCTAAAATTAATTTTTCATGCCCCTCTGAAAATTCTATCCAAACAGACTCTGTATGTGTTACTTCAGACTTAATACCCGTTTTTTATGCAACAGTTCAAGCGATCTCGGACATACAATGCCACCCCACCCCCCTTCCCGATACTTCTATCTACTTGGAACAATTTAAAACCCTGAATGTGACATTCTGCAGGCATGTCCCGACTTTTTGAATTAAACCACGTCTCAGTAATGGCAAATACATCTATGTTACCTGCACTAGCAACTAGTCTCAACTCGTCCATCTTATTCCTAGCACTGCGACTATTTGTGTAATAAATATTTAATGACCCTCCTCTCTCTTTACCCTTCCTGCTCCTTTCTGTTATTCCACTAAACCTATTACTGTCATTGTCAATTAGTGCCACTGGCTTTCCAATATCCTCCTCTTTTTGCCTATTACTAGTTCTCCTAGTACTCATGTTACTACCCTGCGACTTCACAGTTTTCCCGCCAAAACCCATACCACTAACTATTCCTAGTTTAAAGACCTAACAGCTCCCTCCACTGCGTTGGCCAGTGCTCCCACCCCACACCTAGACAAGTGAACCCCATCCCTGGCATACATGTCATTTCTGCTATAGAAGAGGTCCCAGTTGTCAATGAATGTTACCGCATTTTCCTTACAGTATTTGTCCAGCCAGCAATTGACACCAATTGCTCTGGACAACCATTCATTTCCAACTCCTCTCCTTGGCAAAATGCCACATATGACAGGTTTCCCACCCTTCTTCCTAATTATCTCTATTGCTGACCTATACCTGCTAATCAGGTCCTCACTCCTATGTCTGCCAACATCGTTGCCTCCAGCACTGAGACAGATAATAGGATTGCTCCCATTACCTCTCATGATGTCATCCAGACGGCTAACAATATCCTTCATCCCAGCCCCAGGAAAACACACTCTCTGCCTCCTACTCCTATCCTTCAAACAGAATGCCCTATCCATGTACCTAATCTGGCTATCCCCAACAAC
Source organism: Cherax quadricarinatus (assembly GCF_038502225.1). Taxonomy (NCBI): domain Eukaryota; kingdom Metazoa; phylum Arthropoda; class Malacostraca; order Decapoda; family Parastacidae; genus Cherax; species Cherax quadricarinatus. Next base: position 5,619,750 of record NC_091353.1, read on the forward strand.
AACAATGTTTTTACCTTCCTTGGCGTCGTCCGTAGTGATGCTCCGAGTAGTCGACTCACATTCGCCAGGTAGCATTACACCACTTGTAGAATTCGTCATGACGTTCTCGATGGTCTTCGTTGGGGTTTCTAGGGATGTCTCACTCACGTCTGCCAATGCTTCCTTGGTGCTCGTTGTGGCATTCCCAGTAGAACACTCACATTCGTCAGGTAGCACCGAGAATGAGTTGGAAGTTTCCACGGCAGTCTTCTGGTTTCTCGTTGTTTCTGCCTCTCCAACCGTTTTCTTAATCTTCAGCTTGGTTCCATGTTGCCCGGCCACTGACCAAGCTCCCCTCTTAACCTGGGGACTCACAACAGGAGGATTACTACGAATCCTCTTGTTCTCCTCCGTTAATCGCCGTATCTCCAGTTTAGCAACTCTGAGCTCTTCTCTCAGCTGCTGGTAAAGCTGCTCAAGAGAGGGCATCCTGGTTCAGATTCACAGAGAGCACACAAACAGGTCTTCACAGAGCTAAGTACACGTCACCTGGCTAACTTCAGCCAGCAATCACCCTGAACCACTCCCTGATCTCCCTAATCACCTTAGTAATCCTTCCTAAAGTTACCACCATCACGACCCTTCCAAAAATGCAGCCTAATAATAATAATAATAATAATAATAATAATAATAATAATAATAATAATAATAATAATAATAATAATAATAATAATAATAATGTCAGGAAACACTTGTCCTGTTTCCTGATAAACGTAACGTAATGTAATGTAACCTAACTTAACCTAACCTAACCTAACGTAATGTAACTAACGTAACGTAACCTGACCTAACGTAACGTAACGTAACCTAACGTAACGTAACCTAACCTAACCTAACCTAAGGTAACCTAACCTAACGTAACGTAACTTAACCTAACCTAACGTAACGTAACTTAACCTAACGTAACCTAACGTAACGTAACTTAACCTAACGTAACGTAACTTAACCTAACGTAACCTAACGTAACGTAACTTAACCTAACGTAACCTAACGTAACGTAACTTAACCTAACGTAACGTAACTTAACCTAACGTAACCTAACGTAACGTAACTTAACCTAACGTAACGTAACTTAACCTAACGTAACCTAGTGTAACCTAACGTAACGCAACTTAACCTAACGTAACGTAACAACCTAACGTAACCTAACGTAACGTAACTTAACCTAACGTAACGTAACCTAACCTAACGTAACCTAACCTAACCTAACGCAGCGCAACCTAACCTAACATAACCTAACCTAACCTAACGTAACCTAACCTAACCTAACCTAACGTAACCTAACCTAACCTAACCTAACCTAACGTAACCTAACCTAACGTAACCTAACCTAACCTAACCTAACGTAACTTAACCTAACGTAACGTAACCTAACCTAACCTAACCTAACGTAACTTAACCTAACGTAACCTAACCTAACCTAACCTAACCTAACGTAACTTAACCTAACGTAACGTAACGTAACCTAACCTAACCTAACCTAACCTAACGTAACTTAACCTAACGTAACCTAACCTAACCTAACCTAACCTAACCTAACCTAACCTAACCTAACCTAACCTAACGTAACCTCACCTACTCAGCTCCCCAACTCACTGTCTGAACCTTAAATTAGGAACACATGGTTCCTGATTAATTACAAGAAAAATTAAGCCAGTTCCTGGCAAATTATGTGAGGACTGTGTAAATTATCATTAAATAATTATAATGTCTATAAATGGTCATAAAGATTACGACACCCAATTAGGTAACAGTGTTCATTAGTTACATTACCTATCATGTGAAAAATAACTCACTGGGAGTCAATAAAAAGAAACATAATTACCCACACGGTCGACGGTTCCTGATCCCTTCAACCCGCGTCTCAACATTTCCATTATTATCCGCCTTAATCTGACATCCACAATAAACATCCGCATTACACCAGATGCTCTCAACATTAACTCATTTTCCACAACCAAATTTAAGCTGATAGCATGACTATCAGCTACGATTAGTCGCGATACAATGAACACATTACAACAACACTTTCCGCCATTATCCTCCGGGCGGCCTCGCCGGGACATTGGTTCCTTTTTTGACTTTGTCATCAAAATATTCTGAAAAACTCGCATCAAAACTAGACATTTACACTACGTTGTATAAACATTGTTATATCATTATTATTATGACTCAGATTACTGGAAAATTAATAAATTTTCCACAAAGGGGAGTCTTATAAGCGAGTTTATTATCAGGCTATATTTACGAATGTTCTCGTGAGTTACCGGTTAAAATACCCAGAATTATTACATTAAACGAGTGATTATTATAGGTATATAATACTGATTGTAGGTATACAATGGTGACTATTGTAGGTATACAATGGTGACTATTGTAGGTATACAATGGTGGCTATTGTAGGGATACAATGGTGGCTATTGTAGGGATACAATGGTGGCTATTGTAGGGATACAATGGTGGCTATTGTAGGTATACAATGGTGGCTATTGTAGGTATACAATAGTGACTATTGTAAATATACAATAGTGACTATTGTCGGTATACAACGGTGACTATTGTAGGTATATAGTGGTGACTATTGTAGGTATACAATAGTGACTATTGTGGGTATACAATGGTGACTATTGTAGGTATATAGTAGTGACTATTGTAGGTATACAATGGTGACTGTTGTAGGTATACAATGGTGACTATTGTAGGTGTATACAATGGTGACTATTGTAGGTATACCGTGGTGACTATTGTAGGTATACAATGGTGACTATTGTAGGTATACAACGGTGACTATTGTAGGTATACAATGTTGGCTATTGTAGGTATACAATGTTGGCTATTGTAGGTATACAGTGGTGACTATTGTAGGTATACAATGGTGACTAATGCAGGGATACAATGGTGCTATTGTAGGTATACAATGTTGACTACGGTAGGTATACAATGGAGACTATTCTGGGTATACAGTGGTGACTATTGTAGGGATACAATGGTGACTATTGTAGGTATACAACGGGGACTATTGTAGGTATACAATGTTGACTATTGTAGGTATACAGTGGTGACTATTGTAGGTATACAATGGTGACTATTGTAGGTATACAGTGGTGACTATTGTAGGTATACAATGGTGACTATTGTAGGTATACAATGGTGACTATTGTAGGTATATAGTGGTGACTTGTAGGTATACAATGGTGACTATTGTAGATATACAATGGTGACTATTGTAGGTATATAGTGGTGACTATTGTAGGTATACAATGGTGGCTATTGTAGATATACAATGGTGACTATTGTAGGTATACAATGGTGGCTATTGTAAGTATACAATGATGACTATTGTAAGTATACAATGGTGGCTATTGTAAGTATACAATGATGACTATTGTAAGTATACAATGATGGCTATTGTAGATATACAATGGTGACTTTTGTAGGTATACAATGGTGGCTATTGTAGGTATACAATGGTGACTTTTGTATGTATACAATGGTGGCTATTGTAGGTATACAATGGTGACTTTTGTATGTATACAATGGTGGCTATTGTAGGTATACAATGGTGACTTTTGTATGTATACAATGGTGGCTATTGTAGGTATACAATGGTAACTTTTGTATGTATACAATGGTGGCTATTGTAGGTATACAATGGTGACTTTTGTATGTATACAGTGGTGACTATTTTAGGTATACAATGGTGACTATTGTAGATATACAATGGTTACTATTATAGGTATACAATGGTGACTATTGTAGATATACAATGGTGACTATTGTAGGTATATAGTGGTGACTATTGTAGGTATACAATGGTGGCTATTGTAGATATACAATGGTGACTATTATAGGTATACAATGGTGGCTATTGCAAGTATACAATGATGACTATTGTAAGTATACAATGATGGCTATTGTAGATATACAATGGTGACTTTTGTATGTATACAATGGTGGCTATTGTAGGTATACAATGGTGACTTTTGTATGTATACAATGGTGACTATTGTTGGTATGCAGGTATTGTAAGTATATTATGTTATTACTATTATCATTATTATTATTAGCATCGTGTGTGGGGTGAACATTGTGGTGGTTAGAAGGATCAATTGAACGTCATTCTACCGGACAAGTGATTGACGGAGCTAATTACGGAACAATGTTGTTAATGAACGAACAACGGTGCTAATTACCGAACGATGTTGTTAACATAAGAACATAAGAAAGAAGGAACACTGCAACAGGCTTACTGACCCATGCGGAGCAGGTTCATGTCCCCCCCCTGATTAGCCCAATGACCAACCCAGTCTGGTCACCTCCACTCAAGGAAGGAGCACGGCACCAGACCCAGCAGCACAAGCTAGTTAGGTCCAACTCACACCCACCCACACCCACTCATGTATTTATCTAACCTATTTTTAAAACTACACAACGTTTTAGCCTGAATAACTGTACTCGGGAGTTTGTTCCACTCATCCACAACTCTATTACCAAACCAGTGCTTTCCTATATCCTTCCTGAATCTGAATTTTTCCAACTTAAAACCATTGCTGCGAGTCCTGTCTTGGCTGGAAATTTTCAGCACGCTGTTTGCATCCCCTTTATTTATTCCTGTTTTCCATTTATACACCTCGATCATATCCCCCCTAATTCTACGCCTTTCTAGAGAGTGCAGATTCAGGGTCCTCAGTCTATCCTCATAGGGAAGATTTCTGATACATGGGATCATCTTTGTCATCCTCCTCTGTACGTTTTCCAGAGCATTTATATCCATTCAGTAATACGGTGACCAGAACTGAGCAGCATAGTCTAAATGAGGCCTAACCAAGGATATATAGAGTTGAAGAACAACCTGAGGACTTCTATTATTTATACTTCTAGATATGAAGCCAAGAATTCTGTTAGCTTTATTGCGAACACTAATGCACTGTTGTCTTGGTTTTAGATTACTACTAACCAGAACTCCTAAATCCTTTTCGCAGTCAGTAGTATTAAGATCTACATTATTTTGTTTATATGTGGCATGGTTATTTACCTGTCCAACATTTAGAACTTTGCATTTATCAATATTAAACTGCATCTGCCACTTCTCCGACCATTGCATCAGTATATTCAAATCATCCTGGAGTGCTCTAGTGTCCTCATTAGAATGAATTGGACGGCCTATTTTGGTGTCATCAGCAAATTTGCTTATGTCGCTATTTATTCCCTCATCTATGTCGTTTATGTAAATTGTGAACAACAACGGGCCCAACACTGACCCCTGAGGAACACCGCTTGTGACGTGCCCCCATTCTGATTTCTCCCCATTTATGCAAACTCTCTGCTGTCTATTTGTCAGCCATGCCTCTACCCAGGAAAAAAATTCTCCTCCTATTCCGTGTGCCTTAAGTTTCCTCAATAGCCTCTGGTGTGGAACTCTATCGAAAGCCTTACTGAAGTCCATATACACAATATCATATTCATTACCATGATCTACCTCCTCAAACACCTTAGTGGAAAAAGTTAGTAAATTCGTAAGATAGGAACGCCCCTTTGTAAAACCGTGTTGAGATTCATTAATCAATCTGTGCCTATCAAGATGGCTACGAATTGCTTCGGCAATTTTTGATTCCATAAATTTTCCCACTATGGAGGTAAGGCTTATTGGTCTATAGTTCGAAGCCAAGGACCTGTCACCTGCCTTGTAAATAGGTATTACATTTGCCATTTTCCACTTATCAGGCACTATGCCAGTTTGTAGTGATATGTTAAAAAGATTAGCCAAAGGTATGTTAAGTTCCTCTTTACATTCCTTTAACACCCTTGCAAACAGTTCATCAGGACCTGGGGATTTGTTAGGTTTTAGTTTCTCTATTTGTCTGAGGACCATGTCACTAGTTACCGCAATCGTACATAGTTTATTATCATCCTGTTCTACATAATCTATTATTTCAGGAATATTGCTAGTATTTTCCTGGGTGAAAACTGAGAGGAAGTAGGTATTGAGAATTTCACACATATCCTTATCACTGTCAGTGATCTGACCAGAGTTACTCTTAAGTGGGCCAATCTTGTCCCTAATCTTACTTCTGTATACCTGAAAGAACCCTTTTGGGTTAGTCTTTGAATCCCTTGCAACCTTAGCCTCATAATTCCTTTTTGCTTTTCTTATTCCTTTCTTTACTTCTCTCTTTAACTGAATATATTAATTTCTTAACTGCCCATTCCCTCTTTTGATTCGCCTATATATGCCTCTCTTTTGACCATTGAGATGTTTTAATCTATTGTTCATCCATTTGGGACCATTTTTGTTAGATCTAATTTCCCTACTCGGAACAAAAGTTGTCTGGACAGCTAGAACTATGCTCTGAAAAACGTCATATTGGCAACCAAGATCACCTACCTGACCCATAGTCAGGACATCCCAATTTAGCCCACCCAGGTAATTTTTTAGCCCCATGAAGTCGGCCAAGCGAAAATCTGGGACAGAGATTTGATTGCAGTTATCTGGGTAATTTCATGATATATTGAAACTAAGTGATTTATGATCACTTTCTCCAAGCTCATCATTAACCTCAAGATTATTAATTAGTGAATCTTTGTTGGCAAGAACCAAGTCAAGCAGATTGTTTCCTCTAGTTGGCTCTGTCACAAACTGTTCTAAAAAGCAATCCTGAACCGTATCAAGAAAGTCACTAGACTCAAGATTTCCTGTCATGTTGTTCCAATCAATTTGTCTAAAGTTAAAATCTCCCATTATCACAACATTTTCATATCTAGATGCCTTATTAATTTCGTCCCATAACAGCTTACTGCCCTCCCTATCAAGGTTTGGGGGCCTATAAATCACACCCAAAATTAATTTGTCACGTCCCTCGAGAAACTGTAGCTAAGCAGATTCTGTGTTCGATGTTTCTAATCTTATATCATATCTAAGACAACAAGCTCTGGTCATTAGAACTAAATCTTATTTGTCTGACACAACATCGCCACTCCACCACCCTTCCTGCTGACCCTATCAGTGTGGAATAGTTTATAACCCTGTATGTTGCATTCAGAAGGCATTTCTCTTTCAGGTTGAACTAGGTCTCTGTTATACAAATAATATCTATGTTACTTGCACTTGCAAGTAATCTTAGCTAATCTATCTTATTTCTTAGACTCCTACTATTTGTATAGTAAACCTTAAGGGAGCTAGTCACTCGTTGCCCTTTACTATCTCTCTTTGTTTGTTGATCAATTGATTTGCCTTTATTAGGAACTTTATTTTGACTATGTCTTTTAAACATATCCCTGAGGTATCCTGGTAATATCTACTGTTTTTAACCCTAATGCTGCAGCCTGATTGTTTCCCACAAATACCCATACCTCTATAATCTATCAGTTTAAATTTCTAGATAAGTCATCAATTACCCTCTGAGTCGAATTAACTAATGCAACCACTCCATCCTAAGAGGGATGAACCCCATCCCTTGCATATATATCATGTTTGCCAAAGAATAGGTCTCAGTTATCAATGAATGGGATTGCAAGTTCCTTGCAGTACCTGTCTAGCCAGCAATTTATAAAAATTGCCCTAGACATCCATTCATTGCCCACTCCCTTTTTAGGCAAGATGCTACATATGACTGGGATCCCTCCCTTAGACCTAACTATTTCTATGGCTGACCTGTACTTATCCAGCAGCTCCTGTCTCGAGCGCTTGTTATAATAAGGTTAGGTAAGTTTTCTAAGGTTCTTTGGGTACAAAATTATTATTTTTAAATTAACATATATGAAAAAATATGTATCTTTAAACGGATAAGAGAAATTTTCAGAAACTTTAGAAGTATACCATGTGTAGTATACCGTGTGTAGTATAACATGTGTAGTATACCGTGTGTAGTATACCATGTGTAGTATATTGTGTGTAGTATACCATGTGAAGTATACCATGTGTAGTATACCACGTGCAGTATACAATGTGCAGTATACCATGTGCAGAATACAGAGTGAAGTATACCATGTGCAGTATACCATGTGTAGTATACCGTGTGTAGTATACCATGTGTAGTATACCGTGTGTAGTATACCATGTGTAGTATACCGTGTGTAGTATACCGTGTGTAGTATACCATGTGTAGTATACCGTGTGTAGTATACCATGTGTAGTATATTGTGTGTAGTATACCATGTGAAGTATAATATGTGTAGTATACAGAGTGAAGTATACCATGTGCAGTATACCATGTGTAGTATACCGTTTGTAGTATACCGAGTGTAGTATACCATGTGTAGTATACCGTGCGTGGTATACCGTGTGCAGAATACCGTGTGTAGTATACCGTGTGTAGAATACCATGTGTAGTATACAGTGTGTAGTATACAGTGTGTAGTATACAGTGTGTAGTATACAGTGTGTAGTATACAGTGTGTAGTATACAGTGTGTAGTATACAGTGTGTAGTATACAGTGTGTAGTATACAGTGTGTAGTATACAGTGTGTAGTATACAGTGTGTAGTATACAGTGTGTAGTATAAAGTGTAAAGTATACAGTGTGTAGTATACCGTGTGCAGTATACCGTGTGTAGTATACCGTGTGTGGTATACCGTGTGTAGTATAGTGTGAAGTATACCGTGTGCAGTATACCGTGTGTAGTATACCGTGTGTAGTATACCGTGTGCAGTATACCGTGTGTAGTATACCGTGTGCAGTATACCGTGTGTAGTATACCGTGTGTAGTATACAGTGTGTAGTATACCGTGTGTAGAATACCATGTGTAGTATACCGTGTGAAGTATAAAGTGTAAAGTATACCGTGTGTAGTATACCGTGTGCAGTATACCGTGTGTAGTATACAGTGTGTAGTATACCGTGTGTAGAATACCGTGTGTAGTATACCGTGTGTAATATACAGTGTGCAGTATAGTGTGAAGTATACCGTGTGTAGTATACCGTGTGAAGTATAGTGTGTAGTATACCGTGTGTAGTATACCGTGTGCAGTATACCGTGTGTAGTATACCGTGTGTAGTAGAGTGTGTAGTATACCGAGTGTAGTATACCGTGTGTAGTATAAAGTGTGTAGTATACCGTGTGTAGTACACCGTGTGTAGTATAGTGTGAAGTATACCGTGTGTAGTATACCGTGTGTAGCATAAAGTGTGTAGTATACCGTGTGTAGTATACCGTGTGTAGTACACCGTGTGTAGTATAGTGTGAAGTATATCGTGTGTAGTATACCGTGTGAAGTATAGTGTGTAGTATACCGTGTATAGTATACCGTGTGTAGTATACCGTGTGTACTATACCATGTGTAGTATACCGTGTGTAGTATAGTGTGTAGTATACCGTGTGTAGTATACCGTGTGTAGTATGCAGTGTGTAGTATACCGTGTTTAGTATAGTGTGCAGTATACCGTGTGTAGTATACTGTGTAGTATACCGTGTGTAGTATACCGTGTGTAGTATACCATGTGTAGTATACTTGTGTGTAGTATACCGTGTGTAGTATACCGTGTGTAGTATACGGTGTGTAGTATAAAGTGTGAAGTATACCGTGTGTAGTATACCGTGTGTAGCATCCCGTGTGTAGTATAGTGTGAAGTATATCGTGTGTAGCATACCGTGCGTAGCATACCGTGTGTAGTATACCGAGTGTAGTACACCGTGTGTAGTATAGAGTGAAGTACATCGTGTGTAGAATACCGTGTGTAGTATACCGTGTGTAGTATAGTGTGCAGTATACCGTGTGTAGTATACCGTGTGTAGAACACCGTGTGTAGCATACCGTGTGTAGTATAGTGTGAAGTATACCGTGTGTAGTATAGTGTGTAGTATACCGCGTGTAGTATACCGTGTGTAGAACACCGTGTGTAGCATACCGTGTGTAGTATAGTGTGAAGTATACCGTGTGTAGTATACTGTGTGTAGTATACCGTGTGTAGTATAGTGTGTAGTATACCGTGTGTAGTATAGTGTGTAGTATACCGCGTGTAGTATACCGTGTGTAGAACACCGTGTGTAGCATACCGTGTGTAGTATAGTGTGAAGTATACCGTGTGTAGTATACTGTGTGTAGTATACCGTGTGTAGTATACCGTGTACAGTATACCGTGTGCAGTACACCGTGTGTAGTATACCGTGAGAAGTATACCGTGTGTAGTATACCGTGTACAGTATACCGTGTGCAGTACACCGTGTGTAGTATACCGTGTGTAGTATACCATGTGTAGTATACCGTGTTTAGTATACCGTGTGTAGTATAGTGTGAAGTATATCGTGTGTAGTATACCGTGTGTAGTATACCGTGTGTAGTATACAGTGTGCAGTATACCGTGTGTAGTATACCGTATGTAGTATAGTGTGTAGTATACCGTGTGTAGTATACCGTGTGTAGTATACCGTGTGTAGTATACCGTGTGTAGTATAGTGTGAAGTATACCGTGTGTAGTATACCGTGTGTAGTATACCGTGTGAAGTATACCGTGTGTAGTATACCGTGTGTAGTATACCGTGTGTAGTATACCGTGTGTAGTATACCGTGTGTAGTATACCGTGTGTAGTATAGTGTGAAGTATACCGTGTGTAGTATACCGTGTGTAGTATACCGTGTGTAGTATACCGTGTGTAGTATAGTGTGTAGTATAGAGTGAAGTATACCGTGTGTAGTATACCGTGTGTAGTATACCGTGTGTAGTATACCGTGTGTAGTATACCGTGTGTAGTATACCGTGTGTAGTATAGTGTGTAGTATACCGTGTGTAGTATACCGTGTGTAGTATACCGTGTGTAGTATACCGTGTGTAGTATAGTGTGAAGTATACCGTGTGTAGTATACCGTGTGTAGTATAGTGTGTAGTATACCGTGTGTAGTATAGTGTGAAGTATACCGTGTGTAGTATACCGTGAGTAGTATACCGTGTGTAGTATACCGTGTGTAGTATACCGTGTACAGTATACCGTGTGCAGTACACCGTGTGTAGTATACCGTGTGCAGTATACCGTGTGTAGTATACCGTGTGTAGTATAGTGTGAAGTATACCGTGTGTAGTATACCGTGTGTAGTATACCGTGTGTAGTATACCGTGTGTAGTATAACGTGTGTGGTATACCGTGTGTAGTATACCGTGTGTAGTACAACGTGTGTGGTATACCGTGCGTAGTATACCGTGTGTAGTATACCGTGTGTAGAATACCGTGTGTAGTACACCGTGCATAGTATACCGTGTGAAATATACCGAGTTTAGTATACTGTGTGTATTATACCGTGTGTAGTATAACGTGTGTAGAACACCGTGTGTAGTATACCGTGTGTAGTATACCGTGTGCAGTATATCGTGTGTAGTATACCATGTGTTGCATACCGTGTGTAACATACCGTGTGTAGTATATCGTGTGTAGTTTACCGTGTGTAGTATACCGTATGTAGTATACCGTGTGTAGTATACCGTGTACAGTATACCGTGTGCAGTACACCGTGTGTAGTATACCGTGTGCAGTATACCGTGTGTAGTATACCGTGTGTAGTAGCGTAGTATACCGTGTGTAGTATACCATGTGTGTAGTAGTACATCGTGTGTAGTATACCGTGTGTAGTATACCGTGTGTAGTATACCGTGTGTAGTATACCGTGTGTAGTATACCGTGTGTAGTATAGTGTGAAGTATACCGTGTGTAGTATACCGTGTGTAGTATACCGTGTGTAGTATACCGTGTGTAATATACAGTGTGTAGTATAGTGTGAAGTATACCGTGTGTAGTATACCGTGTGTAGTATACCGTGTGTAGTATACCGTGTGTAATATACAGAGTGTAGTATAGTGTGAAGTATACCGTGTGTAGTATACCGTGTGTAGTATACCGTGTGCAGTATACCGTGTGTAGTATACCGTGTGTAGTATAGTGTGAAGTATATCGTGTGTAGTATACCGTGTGTAGTATACCGTGTGTAGTATACCGTGTGTAGTATACAGTGTGTAGTATACCGTGTGTAGTATACCGTGTGCAGTACCGTGTGTTGTATACAGTGTGTAGTACATACCGTGTGTAGTATACCGTGTGTAGTATATGCCGTGTGTAGTATACCGTGTGTAGTATGCCGTGTGTAGTATACCGTGTGTAGTATGTGTGTAGTATACCTGTGTGTGAAGTATACCGTGTGTAGTATACCGTGAGTAGTATACCGTGTGTAGTATACCGTGTGTAGTATACCGTGTACAGTATACCGTGTGCAGTACACCGTGTGTAGTATACCGTGTGCAGTATACCGTGTGTAGTATACCGTGTGTAGTATAGCGTGAAGTATACCGTGTGTAGTATACCGTGTGTAGTATACCGTGTGTAGTATACCGTGTGTAGTATAACGTGTGTGGTATACCGTGTGTAGTATACCGTGTGTAGTGCAACGTGTGTGGTATACCGTCTGTAGTATACCGTGTGTAGTATACCGTGTGTAATATACCGCGTGTAGTATACCGTGCGTAGTATACCGTGTGTAGTATACCGTGTGTAGAATACCGTGTGTAGTACACCGTGTGTAGTATACAGTGTGAAATATACCGAGTTTAGTATACTGTGTGTATTATACCGTGTGTAGTATAACGTGTGTAGAACACCGTGTGTAGTATACCGTGTGTAGTATACCGTGTGCAGTATATCGTGTGTAGTATACCATGTGTTGCATACCGTGTGTAACATACCGTGTGTAGTATAAAGTGTTAAGTATACCGTGTGTAGTATACCATGTGTTGCATACCGTGTGTAGTATATCGTGTGTAGTTTACCGTGTGTAGTATACCGTGTGTAGTATACCGTGTGTAGTATACCGTGTACAGTATACCGTGTGCAGTACACCGTGTGTAGTATACCGTGTGCAGTATACCGTGTGTAGTATACCGTGTGTAGTATAGCGTGAAGTATACCGTGTGTAGTATACCATGTGTAGTATACCGTGTGTAGTGCAACGTGTGTGGTATACCGTGTGTAGTATACCGTGTGTAGTATACCGTGTGTAATATTCCGCGTGTAGTATACCGTGCGAAGTATACCGTGTGTAGTATACCGTGTGTAGAATACCGTGTGTAGTACACCGTGTGTAGTATACCGTGTGAAATATACCGACTTTAGTATACTGTGTGTATTATACCGTGTGTAGTATAACGTGTGTAGAACACCGTGTGTAGTATACCGTGTGTAGTATACCGTGTGCAGTATATCGTGTGTAGTATACCATGTGTGCATAGTGTAACATACCGTGTGTAGTATAAAGCGTTAAGTATACCGTGTGTAGTATACCATGTGTTGCATACCGTGTGTAGTATATCGTGTGTAGTTTACCGTGTGTAGTATACCGTGTGTAGTATACCGTGTGTAGTATAAAGTGTTAAGTATACCGTGTGTAGTATACCATATGTTGTATACCGTGTGTACTATACCGTGTGTAGTATATCGTGTGTAGTATCCCGTGTGTAGTATACCGTGTGTAGAATACCGTGTGTAGTACACCGTGTGTAGTATACAGTGTGAAATATACCGAGTTTAGTATACTGTGTGTATTATACCGTGTGTAGTATAACGTGTGTAGAACACCGTGTGTAGTATACCGTGTGTAGTATACCGTGTGCAGTATATCGTGTGTAGTATACCATGTGTTGCATACCGTGTGTAACATAGTGTGTAGTATAAAGTGTTAAGTATACCGTGTGTAGTATACCATGTGTTGCATACCGTGTGTAGTATATCGTGTGTAGTTTACCGTGTGTAGTATACCGTGTGTAGTATACCGTGTGTAGTATACCGTGTACAGTATACCGTGTGCAGTACACCGTGTAGTATACCGTGTGCAGTATACCGTGTGTAGTATACCGTGTGTAGTATACAGTGTGTAGTATAACGTGTGTGGTATACCGTGTGTAGTATACCGTGTGTAGTACAACGTGTGTGGTATACCGTGTGTAGTATACCGTGTGTAGTATACCGTGTGTAATATACCGCGTGTAGTATACCGTGCGTAGTATACCGTGTGTAGTATACCGTGTGTAGAATACCGTGTGTAGTACACCGTGCGTAGTATACCGTGTGAAATATACCGAGTTTAGTATACTGTGTGTATTATACCGTGTGTAGTATAACGTGTGTAGAACACCGTGTGTAGTATACCGTGTGTAGTATACCGTGTGCAGTATATCGTGTGTAGTATACCATGTGTTGCATACCGTGTGTAGCATACCGTGTGTAGTATAAAGTGTTAAGTATACCGTGTGTAGTATACCATGTATTGCATACCGAGTGTAGTATATCGTGTGTAGTTTACCGTGTGTAGTATACCGTGTGTAGAATACCGTGTGTAGTATAAAGTGCTAAGTATACCGTGTGTAGTATACCATATGTTGTATACCGTGTGTAGTATATCGTGTGTAGTATACCGTGTGTAGTATACCGTGTGTACTATATCGTGTGTAGTATACCGTGTGTAGTATACCGTGTGTAGAACACCGTGTGTAGTATACCGTGTGTAGTATACCGTGTGCAGTATATCATGGGTAGTATACCATGTGTTGTATACCATGTGTTGTAGTATATCATGGGTAGTATACCATGTGTTGTATACCATGTGTTGTATACCGTGTGTAGTATACCATGTGTTGTATACCGTGTGTAGTATACCGTGTGCAGTACACAGTGTGTAGTACATCGTGTGTTGTATACCGTGTGTAATATGCAGTGTGTAGTATACCGTGTGTAGTATGCCATGTGTAGTATACCATGTGTTGTATACTGTGTGTAGTATACCGTGTGTAGTATATCGTGTGTAGAATACCATGTGTAGTATACCGTGTGTAGTATACCGTGTGAAGTATACCGTGTGTAGTATACCGTGTGTAGTATGCCGCGTGCAGAATACCGTGTGTAGTATACCGTGTGTAGTATACCGTGTGTAGTATACCGTGTGTAGTATGCCGCGTGCAGAATACCGTGTGTAGTATACCGTGTGTAGTATACCGTGTATAGAATACCGTGTGTAGTATACCGTGTGTAGTATACCGTGTGTAGCATACCGAGTGTGGTATAAAGTGTGAAGTATACCGTGTGTAGTATACCGTGTGCAGTATACCGTGTGTAGTATACCGTGTGTAGTATACAGTGTGTAGAATACCGTGTGTAGTATACCGTGTGTGGTATACCGTGTGTAGTATACCGTGTGTGGTATACATTGTGTAGTATACCGTGTGTAGTATACCGTGAGTAGTATACCGAGTGAATTATACCGTCTGTAGTATACCGTGTGTAGTATACCGTGTGTAGTATACCGTGTGCAGAATACCGTGTGTAGTATACCGTGTGTAGTATACCGTGAGTAGTATACCGTGTGTAGTATAAAGTGATAAGTATATCGTGTGTAGAATACCGTGTGTAGTATACCATGTGTTGTATACCGTGTGTAGTATACCATGTGTTGTATACCGTGTGTAGTAAACCGTGTGTAGTATACCGTGTATAGTATACCGTGTGTAGTATACCGTGTGTAGTATACCGTGAGTAGTATACCGTGTGTAATATACCGTGTGTAGTATACCGTGTGTAGTATACCGTGTGTAGTATACCATGTGTTGTATACCGTGTGTAGTATACCGTGTGTAGTACACCGTGTGTAGTATACCGTGTCTAGTACACCGTGAGTAGCCTATCGTGCGTATTATACCGTGTGTAGTATACCGTGTGCATTATGCCGTGGGTAGTATACCGTGTGTAGTATACCATGTGTAGCACACCGTGTTTAGCATACCGTGTGTATTATACCGTGTGTAATATGCCGTGTGTATTATGCAGGGGTAGTATACCGTGTGTGGTATAACGTGTCTAGTATTCCGTGTGTAGTATACCGCGTGTAGTATACCGTGTGTAGTATATCGTTTGTAGTATAATGTGTGTAGTATACCGTGTGCAGTATACCGTGTGTAGTATACCGAGTGTAGTATACCGTACTCACCTAATTGTACTCACCTAATTGTGGTTGCAGGGGTCGAGACTCAGCTCCTGGCCCCGCCTCTTCACTGATCGCTACTGGATCCTCTCTCTCTCTGCTTCCTGAGCTTTGTCATACCTCTTCTTAAAACTATGTATGGTTCCTGCCTCCACTACTTCACTTGCTAAGCTATTCCACTTGCTGACAACTCTATGACTGAAGAAATACTTCCTAACGTCCCTGTGACTCGTCTGAGTCTTCAGCTTCCAGTTGTGACCCCTTGTCCCTGTGTCCCCTCTCTGGAACATCCTATCTCTGTCCACCTTGTCTATTCCCCGCAGTATCTTGTATGTCGTTATCATGTCTCCCCTGACCCTTCTGTCCTCCAATGTCGTCAGTCCGATTTCCCTTAACCTTTCCTCGTACGACATTCCCTTGAGCTCTGGGACTAGCCTTGTTGCAAAACTTTGTACTTTCTCTAACTTCTTGACGTGCTTGACCAGGTGTGGGTTCCAGACTGGTGCTGCATACTCCGGTATGGGCCTAACATACACAGTGTACAGTGTCTTGAACGATTCCTTATTAAGGTATCGGAACGCTATTCTCAGGTTTGCCAGCGCCCGTATGCTGCAGCGGTTATTTGGTTGATGTGTGCCTCCGGTGATGTGCTCGGTGTTATGGTCACCCCAAGGTCTTTCTCCCTGAGTGAGGTCTGTAGTCTTTGTCCACCTAGCCTATACTCTGTCTGCGGTCTTCTTTGCCCCTCCCCAATCTTCATGACTTTGCATTTGGCTGGATTGAATTCGAGAAGTCAGTTGCTGGACCACATGTCCAGCCTGTCCAGGTCTCTTTGCAGTACTGCCTCATCCTCGTCCAATTTAATTCTTCTCATCAAATTCACGTCATCTGCGAACAGGGACACTTCAGAGTCTATTCCTTCCATCATGTCGTTCACATATATCAAAAATAGCACTGGTCCTAGAACTGACCCCTGTGGGACCCCGCTCGTAACAGGCGCCCACTGTGATACCTCTTCACGTACCATGACTCGTTGCTGCCTCCCTGTCAGGTATTCCCTTATCCATTGCAGTGCCCTCCCTTTTACGTGCGCCTGATCCTCCAGCTTCTGCACTAATCTCTTGTGGGGAACTGTGTCAAAGGCCTTCCTGCAGTCTAGGAAAACGCAATCTACCCACCCCTCTCTCTCGTGTCTTACTTCTGTTACCTTGTCATAAAACTCCAGGAGGTTTGTGATACAAGATTTGCCTTCCATGAACCCATGCTGGTTTTCATTTATAATCTTGTTCCTTTCCAGGTGTTCGACCACTCTCCTCCTGATAATCTTCTCCATGACTTTGCACACAATACATGTCAGAGACACAGGTCTGTAGTTTAGTGCCTCGTTTCTGTTTCCTTTCTTAAATATGGGGACTACATTAGCTGTCTTCCATTTCTCAGGTAGTTGCCCAGTTTCAAGGGATGTGTTGAAGATTGTGGTTAGAGGCACACACAGCATCTCTGCTCCTTCTCTAAGGACCCATGGGGAGATGTTGTCCGGTCCCATCGCCTTTGAGGTGTCAAGGTCACTTAAGAGCTTCTTCACCTCCTCCTCAGTTGTTCGTATGTCATCCAACACTTGTTGGTATATTCCCTCTTGATGTTCCCTTCTGTGCTGTCTTCCCACAGCCCTTCCTGTCTCTACTGTAAAAACTTCCTTAAATCTCCTGTTCAGCTCCTCACATACCTCCTGATCATTTCTTGTGAGTTCTCCACCTTCTGTCCTTAATCTGATCACCTGGTCTTTGACTGTTGTCTTCCTCCTGATGTGGCTATACAACAGTTTCGGGTCAGTCTTGATTCTCGATGCTATGTCATTTTCATACTGTCGCTGGGCCTCCCTCCTTACCTGTGCGTACTCATTCCTGGCTCTGCGACTGATCTCCCTATTTTCGTGTGTTCTCTGCCTTCTGTACTTTTTCCATTCTCTATTGCATTTTGTTTTTTCCTCCTTACACCGTCGGGTAAACCAGGGGCTCGTTCTGGTCTTCCCGTTGTTACTGTTGCCCTTGGGAATTAACCTTTTCACTGCCTCCTTGCATTTTGTTGTTACATATTCCATCATTTCATTTACTGGCTTTCCTGCCAGTTCTCTGTCCCACTGGACCTCCCGCAGGAAGTTCTTCAACCCTATGTAGTCCCCTCTTTTATAGTCAGGCTTTTCCCATTCAACTCCTGTTATTCTCTCCACTTGCAGCTCTACTATGTATTCAAAGCACAGAACCACGTGGTGAACACAAGGTCCAATCTTGCTGGTTCATCCTCCCCTCTCACTCTGGTAGTGTCCTTAACATGTTGGTGCATGAGGTTTTCCAGCACCACGTCCAACATCCTGGCTCTCCATGTTTCGGGACCCCCATGTGGCTCCAGGTTTTCCCAGTCAATCTCCCTGTGGTTGAAATCCCCCATAACCAGCAACTTTGCTCTGCTGGAGTGAGCTCTTCTTGCCACCTCAGCAAGTGTGTCCACCATTGCTCTGTTGCTCTCTTCATATTCCTCTCTTGGCCTCCTGCAGTTCTGTGGTGGATTATACATCACTGCAATGACCACTTTGTGTTCCCCAGACTGAAGTGTACCTGCTATGTAGTCTCTTTCTCCCGTCTCATCTATTCCTTCCATTTTCTCGAATTTCCATCTGTTTTTTACGAGCAGAGCAACCCCACCTCCCCGCCTGACCCTTCTATCTTTCCTCATGATCTGGTATCCTGGTGGGAAGATTGCATCTGTTATTGTCTCCATGAGTTTTGTTTCTGTAACTGCTATGATGTCTGGGGACTTCTCATTGATTCTTTCTTGCCATTCCTCATGTTTATTCGTTAATCCATCTGCATTTGTGTATCAAACCTTCAACTTCTGTTCTAATACTGTAATTGTGGTGCGGGGGGTGGAAACAGAGGGATCGGTGTGTGATGGTTAGTTTGGATTGTTCAGTTGCCTTGGGGGTGTCGTGGCTGGAGTCCTTCTGCAGGTGTTTCTGGGGGGTGCGCTTGTCCTTCCATTTGATCCTGGATTATTCTGCTCTCCTTTTTCATTTCCTCCCATTTCTCCTTTCGTTTTTGAACTCTCTCTTTCATTGTCTTCCTTTCGTCCTGTGTTCTGTCTCGGTCGAGGTACACACTCCGGAACTCCTGCTTGCCTCTCAGCCGTGCTTTCTCCTGCAGGATCATGGCTCGGGTTGATTCTGCCTTGTGTATTATACCGTGTGTAGCATACCGTGTGTAGTACACAGTGTGTAGTACACAGTGTGTAGTACACCGTGTGTAGCATACCGTGTGTGGTATACCGTGTATAGTATAACGTGTGTAGTATATCGTGTGTAGTATACCGTGTGCAGTATACCGTGTGTGGTATACCTTTTGTAGTATACCGTGTGTACTATACCGTGTGCATTATACCGTGTGTAGTATACTGTGTGTAGTATAACGTGTGTATTATACCGTGTGTAGTATACCATGTGTAGTATACCGTGTGTAGTATACCGTGTGTAGTATACCGTGTATAGTATACCATGTGTAGTATACCGTGTGTAGTATACCGTGTGTAGTATACCGCGTGTAGTATACCGTGTGTAGTATACCGTGTGTATTATATCATGTGTAGTATACCGTGTGTAGTATAACGTGTGTAGTATACCGTGTGTAGTATACCGTGTGTAGTATACCGTGTACAGTATACCGTGTACAGTATACCGTGTACAGTATACCGTGTGTAGTATAAAGTGTTAAGTAGACCGTGTGTAGTATACCATGTGTAGTGTACCGTGTGTAGTATACCGTGTGTAGTATACCGTGTATAGTATATCGTGTGTAGTATACCGTGTGTAGTATACCGTGTGAAGTATACCGTGTGTAGTATACCGTGTGTAGAACACCGTGTGTAGTATACCGTGTGTAGTATACCGTGTGCAGTATATCGTGGGTAGTATACCATGTGTTGTATACCATGTGTTGTATACCGTGTGTAGTATACCATGTGTTGTATACCGTGTGTAGTATACCGTGTGTAGTATACCGTGTGTAGTATGCCGTGTGTAGTATACCGTGTGTAGTATGCCGTGTGTAGTATACCGTGTGTAGTATACCGTGTGTAGTATACCGTGTGTAGTACAAAGTGTGTAGTACACCGTGTGTAGTATACCGTGTGTAGTATTCAGTGTGTTGAATACCGTGTGTAGTATACCGTGTGTAGTATACCGTGTGAAGTATACCGTGTGTAGTATACCGTGTGTAGTATGCCGCGTGCAGAATACCGTGTGTGGTATACCGTGTGTAGTATACCGTGTGTAGAATACCGTGTGAAGTATACCGTGTGTAGTATACCGTGTGTAGTATACCGTGTGTAGTATACCGTGTGTAGTATAAAGTGTGAAGTATACCGTGTGTAGTATACCGTGTGTAGTATACCGTGTGTAGTATACCGTGTGTAGTATACCATGTGTTGTATACCGTGTGTAGTATACCGTGTGTAGTATACCGTGTGTAGTATGCCGTGTGTAGTATACCGTGTGTATTATGCCATGTGTAGTATACCGTGTGTAGTATACCGTGTGTAGTATACCGTGTGTAGTATAAAGTGTGTAGTACACCGTGTGTAGTATACCGTGTGTAGTATACCGTGTGTAGTATGCAGTGTGTTGAATACCGTGTGTAGTATACCGTGTGTAGAATACCGTGTGAAGTATACCGTGTGTAGTATACCGTGTGTAGTATACCGTGTGTAGTATACCGTGTGTAGTATAAAGTGTGAAGTATACCGTGTGTAGTATGCAGTGTGTAGAATACCGTGTGTAGTATACCGTGTGAAGTATACCGTGTGTAGTATACCGTGTGTAGTATGCCGCGTGCAGAATACCGTGTGTAGTATACCGTGTGTAGTATACCGTGTGTAGAATACCGTGTGAAGTATACTGTGTGTAGTATACCGTGTGCAGTATACCGTGTGTAGTATACCGTGTGTAGTATACCGTGTGTAGTATACCGTGTGTAGTATACCGTGTGAAGTATACCGTGTGTATTATACCGTGTGTAGTATACCGTGTGTAGAATACCGTGTGTATTATACCGTGTGTAGTATACCGTGTATAGTATAAAGTATGAAGTATACCGTGTATATTATACCATGTGTAGTATACCGTTTGTAGTATACCCTGTATAGTATACCGTGTGTAGTATACCGTGTGTAGTATAAGGTGTGAATTATGCCGTGTATATTATACCATGTGTAGTATACCGTGTGTAGTATACCGTGTGTAGTATACCGTGTGTAGTATACGGTGTGTAGTATGCAGTGTGTAGAATACCGTGTGTAGTATACAGTGTGTAGTACACAGTGTATAGTACACCGTGTGTAGCATACCGTGTGTAGTATACCGTGTGTGGTATACCATGTGTAGTATACCGTGTATAGTATACCGTGTGTAGTATACCGTGTGTAGTATGCAGTGTGTAGAATACCGTGTGTAGTATACCGTGTGTAGTATGCAGTGTGTAGAATACCGTGTGTAGTATACCGTGTGTAGTATACCCTGTGTAGTACCCCGTGTGTAGCATACCGTGTGTAGTATACCGTGTGTGGTATACCGTGTGTAGTATACCGTGTATAGTATACCGTGTGTAGTATACCGTGTGTAGCATACCGTGTGTAGTATGCAGTGTGTAGTACACCGTGTGTAGCATACCGTGTGTAGTATACCGTGTGTAGTATACCGTGTGTAGTATACCGTGTGTAGTATATCGTGTGTAGTATACCGTGTGTTGTATACCGTGTGTGGTATACCTTGTGTAGTATACCATGTGTAGTATACCGTATGCATTATACCGTCTGTAGTATACTGTGTGTAGTATACCGTGTGTATTATACCGTGTGCAGTATACCATGTGTATTATGCCGTGTGTAGTATACCGTGTGGAGTATACCATGTATAGTATACCATGTGTAGTATACCGTGTGTAGTATACCGCGTGTAGTATACCGTGTGTAGTATACCGTGTATTTTATACCATGTGTAGTATACCGTGTGTAGTATACCGTGTGTAGTATACCGTTTGTAGTATACCGTGTGTAGTATACCGTGTATAGTATACCGCGTGTAGTATACCGTGTGTAGTATACCGTGTGTAGTATACCGTGTGTCGTATACCGTGTGTAGTATACCGTGTGTAGTATACCGTGTACATTATACCGTGTGTAGTATACCGTGTGTAGTATACCGTGTGTAGTATACCGTGTGTAGTATACCGTGTATAGTATACCGCGTGTAGTATACCGTGTGTAGTATACCGTGTGTAGTATACCGGGTGTAGTATACCGTGTGTAGTATACCGTGTGTAGTATACCGTGTACATTATACCGTGTGTAGTATACCGTGTGTAGTATACCGTGTGTAGTACACTGTGTGTAGTATACCGTGTATAGTATACCGTGTGTATTATACCGTGTACTTACGTAATTGTGGTTGCAGGGGTCGAGGCTCAGCTCCTGGCCCCGCCTCTTCACTGATCGCTACTAGGTCCTCTCCCTCTCTGCTTCCTGAGCTTTGTCATACCTATTCTTAAAACTATGTATGGTTCCTGCCTCCACTACTTCACTTGCTAGGCTATTCCACTTCCTGACGACTCTATGACTGAAGAAATATTTCCTAACGTCCCTGTGACTCGTCTGAGTCTTCAGCTTCCAGGTGTGACCCCTTGTTTCTGTGTCCCCTCTCTGGAACATCCTATCTCTGTCCACCTTGTCTATTCCCCGCAGTATCTTGCATGTCGTTATCATGTCTCCCCTGACCCTTCTGTCCTCCAGTGTCGTCAGTCCGATTTCCCTCAAACTTTCCTCGTACGACATTCCCCTGAGCTCTGGGACTAGCCTTGTTGCAAACCTTTGTACTTTCTCTAACTTCTTGACGTGCTTGACCAGGTGTGGGTTCCAGACTGGTGCTGCATACTCCAGTATGGGCCTAACATACACAGTGTACAGTGTCTTGAACGATTCCTTATTAAGGTATCGGAACGCTATTCTCAGGTTTGCCAGGCGCCCGTATGCTGCAGCAGTTATTTGGTTGATGTGTGCTTCCGGTGACGTGCTCGGTGTTATGGTCACCCCAAGGTCTTTCTCCCTGAGTGTGGTCTGTAGTCTTTGTCCACCTAGCCTATACTCTGTCTGCGGTCTTCTTTGCCCCTCCCCAATCTTCATGACTTTGCATTTGGCAGGGTTGAATTCGAGAAGCCAGTTTCTGGACCACATGTCCAGCCTGTCCAGGTCTCTTTGCAGTCCTGCCTCATCCTCATCCGATTTAATTCTTCTCATCAACTTCACATCATCTGCGGATAGGGACACTTCAGAGTCTATTCCTTCCATCATGTCGTTCGCATATATCAAAAATAGCACTGGTCCTAGAACTGACCCCTGTGGGACCCCGCTGTCACAGGCGCCCACTGTGATACTTCTTCACGTACCATGACTCGTTGCTGCCTCCCTGTCAGGTATTCCCTTATCCATTGCAGTGCCCTCCCTGTTCTATGCGCCTGATCCTCCAGCTTCTGCACTAATCTCTTGCGAGGAACTGTGTCAAAGGCCTTCCTGCAGTCTAGGAAAACGCAATCAACCCACCCCTCTCTCTCGTGTCTTCTGTTACCTTGTCATAAAACTCCAGAAGGTTTGTGACACAGGATTTGCCTTCCATGAACCCATGCTGGTTTTCATTTATAATCTTGTTCCGTTCCAGGTGTTCGACCACTCTCCTCCTGATAATCTTCTCCATGACTTTGCACACAATACATGTCAGAGACACAGGTCTGTAGTTTAGTGCCTCATTTCTGTTTCCTTTCTTAAATATGGTAACTACATTTGCTGTCTTCCATTTCTCAGGTAGTTGCCTAGTTTCAAGGGATGTGTTGAAGACTGTGGTTAGGGGCACGCACAGCATCTCTGCTCCTTCTCTAAGGACCCACGGGGAGATGTCCGGTCCCATCGCCTTTGAGGTATCAAGGTCACATAGCAGCTTCTGCACCTCCTCCTCCTCGGTTGTTCGTATGTCATCCAACACTTGTTGGTATATTCCCTCTTGATGTTCCCTTCTGTGCTGTCTTCCCAGAGCCCTTCCTGTCTCTACTGTAAAAACTTCCTTAAATCTCATGTTTAGCTCCTCACATACCTCCTGATCATTTCTTGTGAGTTCTCCACCTTCTTTCCTCAATCCGTGTGTAGTATACCGTGTGTAGTATACGGTGTGTAGTATACCTCGTGTAGTATACCGTATGTAGTATACCGTGTGTAGTATACCGTATGTAGTATACCGTGTGTAGTATACCGTATGTAGTATACCGTGTGTAGTATACCGTGTGTAGTATAAAGTGTGTAGTATACCGTGTGTAGTATACCGTGTGTAGTATACCATGTGTAGTATACCGTATGTAGTATACCGAGTGTAGTATACCGTATGTAGTATACCGTGTGTAGTATACCGTGTGTAGTATACCGTGTGTAGTATACCGTATGTAGTATACCGTGTGTAGTATACCGTGTGTAGTATACCGTGTGTAGTATACCGTGTGTAGTATACCGTGTGTAGTATACCGTATGTAGTATACCGTGTGTAGTATACCGTATGTAGTATACCGTGTGTAGTATACCGTGTGTAGTATACCGTATGTAGTATACTGTGTGTAGCATACCGTATGTAGTATACCGTATGTAGTATACCGTATGTAGTATACCGTGTGTAGTATACCGTATGTAGTATTCCGTGTGTAGTATACCGTGTGTAGTATACCGTGTGTAGTATACCGTGTGTAGTATACCGTGTGTAGTATACCGTGTGTAGTATACCGTATGTAGTATACAGTGTGTAGTATACCGTGTGTAGTATACTGTGTGTAGTATACCGTGTGTAGTATACCGTGTGTAGTATACCGTATGTAGTATACCGTGTGTAGTATACCGTGTGTAGTATAGCGTGTGTAGTATACCATGTGTAGTATACCGTATGTAGTATACCGTGTGTAGCATACCGTATGTAGTATACCGTATGTAGTATACCGTATGTAGTATACCGTGTGTAGTATACCGTATGTAGTATACCGTGTGTAGTATACCGTGTGTAGTATACCGTGTGTAGTATACCGTGTGTAGTATACCGTATGTAGTATACCGTGTGTAGTATACCGTGTGTAGTATACCGTGTGTAGTATACCGTATGTAGTATACCGTGTGTAGTATACCGTGTGTAGTATACCGTGTGTAGTATACCGTGTGTAGTATACCGTGTGTAGTATACCGTGTGTAGTATACCGTGTGTAGTATACCGTGTGTAGTATACCGTGTGTAGTATACCGTGTGGAGTATACCGTATGTAGTATACCGTGTGTAGTATATCGTATGTAGTATACCGTATGTAGTATACCGTGTGTAGTATACCGTGTGCAGTATACCGTGTGTAGTATACCGTGTGTAGTATACCGTGTGTAGTATACCGTGTGTAGTATACCGTGTGTAGTATACCGTGTGTAGTATACCGTGTGTAGTATACCGTGTGTAGTATACCGTGTGTAGTATACCGTGTGTAGTATACCGTGTGTAGTATACGGTAGATACTAAAACAGTAAGTATTAAGAAGGAAAGTGAGAGAACAGAGGAAGGGAACACTCAGGAAAATGAGAGAACAGAGGAAGGGAACACTCAGGAAAATGAGAGAACAGAGGAAGGGAACACTCAGGAAAGTGAGAGAACAGAGGAAGGGAACACTCAGGAAAATGAGAGAACAGAGGAAGGGAACACTCAGGAAAATGAGAGAACACTCAGGAAAGAACAGAGGAAGGGAACGCTCAGGAAAGTAAGAGAACAGAGGAAGGGAACACTAAGAGAACAGAGGAAAGGGAACACTCAGGAAAGTGAGAGAACAGAGGAAGGGAACACTCAGAACACTCAGGAAAGTGAGAGAAAGTGAGGAAGAAACTCAGGAAAGTGAGAGAACAGAGGAAGAGAGAAGGGAACACTCAGGAAAGTGAGAGAACAGAGGAAGGGAACACTCAGAGGAAGGAACAAAGTGAGAGAACAGAGGAAGGGTCAGGGAACACTAAGGTGAGAGAACAGAGGAAGAACACTCAGGAAAAGGAGAACAGAAGAAGGGAACACTCAGGAAAGTGAGAGAACTCAGGAAAATGAAAGAACAGAGGAAGGGAACACTAAGGAAAAGGAAAGGAAAATGAGAGAACAGAGGAAAGTGAGAGAACGAACAGAGGAAGGGAACGCTCTCAGAGGAAGGGAACACTAAAGAAAATGAGAGAACAGAGGAAGGGAACGCTCTCAGGAAAGTGAGAGAACAGAGGAAGGGAACACTCAGGAAAGGAAAAGGAAGGGAACACTGAGAGAACAGAGGAAGGGAACTCTCAGGAAAATTAGAGAACAGAGGAAGGGAACACTCAGGAAAGTGAGAGAACAGAGGAAGGGAACACAGGAAAGTCAGGAGTAAGAGAAGTGTCAGGAAAGAGAACAGAGGAAGGGAACACTCAGGAAAGTGAGAGAACAGAGGAAGGGAACACCCAGGAAATTGAGAGAACAGAGGAAGGGAACACTCAGGAAAGTGAGAGAACAGAAAGGGAACACTGAGAGAACAGAGGAAGGGAACACTCAGGAAAGTGAGAGAACAGAGGAAGGGAACACTCAGGAAAGTAAAAGAACAGAGGAAGGGAACACTCAGGAAAGTAAGAGAACAGAGGAAGGGAACAGTCAGGAAAGTAAGAGAACAGAGGAAGGGAACAGAGGAAGGGCTCAGGAAAGTACTCAGGAAAGTGAGAGAACAGAGGAAGAGAACAGAGGAAGGGAACACTCTGTAAGAGAACAGAGGAAGGGAACACTCAGGAAAGTGAGAGAACAGAGGAAGGGAACACTCAGGAAAGTGAGAGAACAGAGGAAGGGAACACTCAGGAAAGTCAGGAAAGTAAGAGAACAGAGGAAGGGAGAGAACAGAGGAAGGGAACACTCAGGAAAGTGAGAGAACACTCAGGAAAGTGAGAGAACTGGGGAAGGGAACGCTCAGGAAAGTGAGAGAACAGAGGAAGGGAACACTCAGGAAAGTGAGAGAACAGAGGAAGGGAACACTCAGGGAACACTCAAAAGTGAGAGAACAGAGGAAGGGAACACTCAGGAAAGTGAGAGAACAGAGGAAGGGAACACTCAGGAAAGTGAGAGAACAGAGGAAGGGAACACTCAGGAAAGTGAGAGAACAGAGGAAGGGAACACTCAGGAAAGTGAGAGAACAGAGGAAGGGAACACTCAGGAAAGTGAGAGAACAGAGGAAGGGAACACTCAGGAAAGTGAGAGAACAGAGGAAGGGAACACTCAGGAAAACGAGAGACCAGAGGAAGGGAACGCGCAGGAAAGTGAAAGAGAACAGAGGAAGGGAACACTCAGGAAAGTAAGAGAACAGAGGAAGGGAACTCTCAGGAAAGTGAGAGAACAGAGGAAGGGAACACTCAGGAAAGTGAGAGAACAGAGGAAGGGAACACTCAGGAAAGTGAGAGAACAGAGGAAGGGAACACTCAGGAAAGTAAGAGAACAGAGGAAGGGAACACTCAGGAAAGTGAGAGAACAGAGGAAGGGAACACTCAGGAAAGTAAGAGAACAGAGGAAGGGAACACTCAGGAAAGTGAGAGAACAGAGGAAGGGAACACTCAGGAAAGTGAGAGAACAGAGGAAGGGAACACTCAGGAAAGTAAGAGAACAGAGGAAGGGAACACTCAGGAAAGTGAGAGAACAGAGGAAGGGAACACTCAGGAAAGTAAGAGAACAGAGGAAGGGAACACTCAGGAAAGTGAGAGAACAGAGGAAGGGAACACTCAGGAAAGTGAGAGAACAGAGGAAGGGAACACTCAGGAAAGTAAGAGAACAGAGGAAGGGAACACTCAGGAAAGTGAGAGAACAGAGGAAGGGAACACTCAGGAAAGTAAGAGAACAGAGGAAGGGAACACTCAGGAAAGTGAGAGAACAGAGGAAGGGAACACTCAGGAAAGTGAGAGAACAGAGGAAGGGAACACTCAGGAAAGTGAGAGAACAGAGGAAGGGAACACTCAGGAAAGTGAGAGAACAGAGGAAGGGAACACTCAGGAAAGTAAGAGAACAGAGGAAGGGAACACTCAGGAAAGTGAGAGAACAGAGGAAGGGAACACTCAGGAAAGTAAGAGAACAGAGGAAGGGAACACTCAGGAAAATGAGAGAACAGAGGAAGGGAACGCTCAGGAAACTAAGAGAACAGAGGAAGGGAACACTCAGGAAAGTGAGAGAACAGAGGAAGGGAACACTCAGGAAAGTGAGAGAACAGAGGAAGGGAACACTCAGGAAAGTAAGAGAACAGAGGAAGGGAACACTCAGGAAAGTGAGAGAACAGAGGAAGGGAACACTCAGGAAAGTGAGAGAACAGAGGAAGGGAACACTCAGGAAAGTGAGAGAACAGAGGAAGGGAACACTCAGGAAAGTGAGAGAACAGAGGAAGGGAACACTCAGGAAAGTGAGAGAACAGAGGAAGGGAACACTCAGGAAAGTAAGAGAACAGAGGAAGGGAACACTCAGGAAAGTGAGAGTACAGAGGAAGGGAACACTCAGGAAAGTAAGAGAACAGAGGAAAGGAACACTCAGGAAAGTAAGAGAACAGAGGAAGGGAACACTCAGGAAAGTGAGAGAACAGACGAAGGGAACGCGCAGGAAAGTAAGAGAACAGAGGAAGGGAACACTCAGGAAAGTGAGAGAACAGAGGAAGGGAACGCTCAGGAAAGTAAGAGAACAGAGGAAGGGAACACTCAGGAAAGTGAGAGAACAGAGGAAGGGAACACTCAGGAAAGTGAGAGAACAGAGGAAGGGAACACTCAGGAAAGTGAGAGAACAGAGGAAGGGAACACTCAGGAAAGTGAGAGAACAGAGGAAGGGAACACTCAGGAAAGTGAGAGAACAGAGGAAGGGAACACTCAGGAAAGTGAGAGAACAGAGGAAGGGAACACTCAGGAAAATGAGAGAACAGAGGAAGGGAACACTCAGGAAAATGAAAGAACAGAGGAAGGGAACACTCAAGAAAGTGAGAGAACAGAGGAAGGGAACACTAAGGAAAATGAGAGAACAGAGGAAGGGAACACTCAGGAAAATGAGAGAACAGAGGAAGGGAACACTCAGGAAAGTGAGAGAACAGAGGAAGGGAACACTCAGGAAAGTGAGAGAACAGAGGAAGGGAACACTCAGGAAAGTGAGAGAACAGAGGAAGGGAACGCTCAGGAAAGTAAGAGAACAGAGGAAGGGAACACTCAGGAAAGTGAGAGAACAGAGGAAGGGAACACTGAGAGAACAGAGGAAGGGAACACTCAGGAAAGTGAGAGAACAGAGGAAGGGAACGCTCAGGAAAGTAAGAGAACAGAGGAAGGGAACACTCAGGAAAGTGAGAGAACAGAGGAAGGGAACACTCAGGAAAGTGAGAGAACAGAGGAAGGGAACACTCAGGAAAGTGAGAGAACAGAGGAAGGGAACACTCAGGAAAACACTGAACGCTCAGGAAAGAGAACAGAGGAAGGGAACACTCAGGAAAGTGAGAGAACAGAGGAAGGGAACACTCAGGAAAGTGAGAGAACAGAGGAAGGGAACACTCAGGAAAGTGAGAGAACAGAGGAAGGGAACACTCAGGAAAGTGAGAGAACAGAGGAAGGGAACACTCAGGAAAGTGAGAGAACAGAGGAAGGGAACACTCAGGAAAGTGAGAGAACAGAGGAAGGGAACACTCAGGAAAGTGAGAGAACAGAGGAAGGGAACACTCAGGAAAGTGAGAGAACAGAGAAGAAACAGAGGAAGGGAACACTCAGGAAAGTGAGAGAACAGAGGAAAGGAGAACACTCAGGAAAGTGAGAGAACAGAGGAAGGGAACACTCAGAAAAGTGAGAGAACAGAGGAAGGGAACACTCAGGAAAGTGAGAGAACAGGGGAAGGGAACGCTCAGGAAAGTAAGAGAACAGAGGAAGGGAACACTCAGGAAAGTGAGAGAACAGGGGAAGTGAGAGAACAGAGGTAGGGAACACTCAGGAAAGTGAGAGAACAGGGGAAGGGAACGCTCAGGAAAGTGAGAGAACAGAGGAAGGGAACACTCAGGAAAGTGAGAGAACAGAGGAAGGGAACACTCAGGAAAGTGAGAGAACAGGGGAAGGGAACGCTCTCAGGGAACACTCAAAGTGAGAGAACAGAGGAAGGGAACACTCAGGAAAGTGAGAGAACAGAGGAAGGGAACACTCAGGAAAGTGAGAGAACAGAGGAAGGGAACACTCAGGAAAGGCAGAGAACAGAGGAAGGGAACAAAGGAAAGTAAAAGAACAGAGGAAGGGAACACTCAGGAAAGTGAGAGAACAGAGGAAGGGAACACTCAGGAAAGTGAGAGAACAGAGGAAGGGAACACTCAGGAAAGTAAGAGAACAGAGGAAGGGAACACTCAGGAAAGTGAGAGAACAGAGGAAGGGAACACTCAGGAAAGTGAGAGAACAGAGGAAGGGAACACTCAGGAAAGTGAGAGAACAGAGGAAGGGAACACTCAGGAAAGTGAGAGAACAGAGGAAGGGAACACTCAGAACAGAGGAAGGGAACACTCAGGAAAGTGAGAGAACAGAGGAAGGGAACTCAGGAAAGTAAGAGAACAGAGGAAGGGAACACTCAGGAAAGTGAGAGAACAGAGGAAGGGAACACTCAGGAAAGTGAGAGAACAGAGGAAGGGAACACTCAGGAAAGTGAGAGAACAGAGGAAGGGAACACTCAGGAAAGTGAGAGAACAGAGGAAGGGAACACTCAGGAAAGTGAGAGAACAGAGGAAGGGAACACTCAGGAAAGTGAGAGAACAGAGGAAGGGAACACTCAGGAAAGTAAGAGAACAGAGGAAGGGAACACTCAGGAAAGTGAGAGAACAGAGGAAGGGAACACTCAGGAAAGTGAGAGAACAGAGGAAGGGAACACTCAGGAAAGTGAGAGAACAGAGGAAGGGAACACTCAGGAAAATGAGTGAGAGAACAGAGGAAGGGAACACTCAGGAAAGTAAGAGAACAGAGGAAGGGAACACTCAGGAAAGTGAGAGAACAGAGGAAGGGAACACTCAGGAAAGTGAGAGAACAGAGGAAGGGAACACTCAGGAAAGTGAGAGAACAGAGGAAGGGAACACTCAGGAAAGTGAGAGAACAGAGGAAGGGAACACTCAGGAAAATGAGAGAACAGAGGAAGGGAACACTCAGGAAAGTGAGAGAACAGAGGAAGGGAACACTCAGGAAAGTGAGAGAACAGAGGAAGGGAACACTCAGGAAAGTAAGAGAACAGAGGAAGGGAACACTCAGGAAAGTAAGAGAACAGAGGAAGGGAACACTCAGGAAAGTGAGAGAACAGAGGAAGGGAACACTCAGGAAAGTGAGAGAACAGAGGAAGGGAACACTCAGGAAAGTAAGAGAACAGAGGAAGGGAACGCTCAGGAAAGTGAGAGAACAGAGGAAGGGAACACTCAGGAAAGTGAGAGAACAGAGGAAGGGAACACTCAGGAAAGTGAGAGAACAGAGGAAGGGAACACTCAGGAAAGTGAGAGAACAGAGGAAGGGAACACTCAGGAAAGTGAGAGAACAGAGGAAGGGAACACTCAGGAAAGTGAGAGAACAGAGGAAGGGAACACTCAGGAAAGTGAGAGAACAGAGGAAGGGAACACTCAGGAAAGTAAGAGAACAGAGGAAGGGAACACTCAGGAAAGTAAGAGAACAGAGGAAGGGAACACTCAGGAAAGTGAGAGAACAGAGGAAGGGAACACTCAGGAAAGTGAGAGAACAGAGGAAGGGAACACTCAGGAAAGTGAGAGAACAGAGGAAGGGAACACTCAGGAAAGTGAGAGAACAGAGGAAGGGAACACTCAGGAAAGTGAGAGAACAGAGGAAGGGAACACTCAGGAAAGTAAGAGAACACTCAGGAAAGTGAGAGAACAGAGGAAGGGAACACTCAGGAAAGTGAGAGAACAGAGGAAGGGAACACTCAGGAAAGTGAGAGAACAGAGGAAGGGAACACTCAGGAAAGTGAGAGAACAGAGGAAGGGAACACTCAGGAAGAACAGAGGAAGGGAAACAGAAAGTGAGAGAACAGAGGAATGGAACACTCAGGAAAGTGAGAGAACAGAGGAAGGGAACACTCAGGAAAGTGAGAGAACAGAGGAAGGGAACACTCAGGAAAGTGAGAGAACAGAGGAAGGGAACACTCAGGAAAGTGAGAGAACAGAGGAAGGGAACACTCAGGAAAGTGAGAGAACAGAGGAAGGGAACACTCAGGAAAGTGAGAGAACAGAGGAAGGGAACACTCAGGAAAGTGAGAGAACAGAGGAAGGGAACACTCAGGAAAGTGAGAGAACAGAGGAAGGGAACACTCAGGAAAGTGAGAGAACAGAGGAAGGGAACACTCAGGAAAGTGAGAGAACAGAGGAAGGGAACACTCAGGAAAGTGAGAGAACAGAGGAAGGGAACACTCAGGAAAGTGAGAGAACAGAGGAAGGGAACACTCAAGAAAGTGAGAGAACAGAGGAAGGGAACACTCAGGAAAGTGAGAGAACAGAGGAAGGGAACACTCAGGAAAGTGAGAGAACAGAGGAAGGGAACACTCAGGAAAGTGAGAGAACAGAGGAAGGGAACACTCAGGAAAGTGAGAGAACAGAGGAAGGGAACACTCAGGAAAGTAAAAGAACAGAGGAAGGGAACACTCAGGAAAGTAAAAGAACAGAGGAAGGGAACACTCAGGAAAGTGAGAGAACAGAGGAAGGGAACACTCAGGAAAGTGAGAGAACAGAGGAAGGGAACACTCAGGAAAGTGAGAGAACAGAGGAAGGGAACACTCAGGAAAGTGAGAGAACAGAGGAAGGGAACACTCAGGAAAGTGAGAGAACAGAGGAAGGGAACACTCAGGAAAGTGAGAGAACAGAGGAAGGGAACACTCAGGAAAGTAGATGTTGCGTAAGTCTGAAATAGATGATAGGTTAGTGAATATATTCGAACCTTTATACGGAGAGTGAGGCTGGTCTCAGACCGGGCCGCGGGGGCGTTCACCCCGGAAACCCTCTCCAGGTATATAAGATTTTGTTGGGATTTTTAACCCCTGAGGAAGCTGGCCAGATACCGAGTGTCAGTACCAGATCAGCCGGGATGTGGTTCCTACGTTGGACTACGTGCAGCCAGCGGTAATAGCCTGGTTGATCAGCCTGTGATCCACCGGGACCCAGGATAACCCAAGAACGTTAGTGCGTCATCAAGGACTGTCTGTCTAATTTCCCATGTGGTCGTTCAGTCTTGTCCCCCAGGAAGCCACCCACATCAGTCCACTAAAACCCAGGTACCTATTTGCTTGCTAGATGGACGGTACTACAGGTGCCGGGAATCGAACCACGGACACTCAGCGTGTGAAACAACTGAGTTACCTACCAGGCCGCGGGACACTAGACCCGTGACAATAGGTCTTACACAGAGAAGCGTGATGTCACCTCGATAGCTTTTAACATATTTACAGATGAGGCTGTGAACGACGTGAATATTACCTGACAAAAGCAAAAAAAATGACCCAGTATAAATTCCATTCTCCCGTCTGCTGGATCGTGTATTGTTCCTGTTACGGTATTGTATTTTTTTGTTCGTTCTGGATGTTGGGTGTTAAGCACAGACGCCGGATTTAAAAAAAAATGATGAATTTAACAGAAATTAAGTTTCCATAGTTGTTTTTTGCAGATGATGCTGTTGTTTTGGGAGATTCTGAAGATAAGATTCACGGGTTGTTGGTTGAGTGTGAGAGAGTAAGTGGTGTGTTGAGACATGTGTGGAGAGTAAGTGGTGTGTTGAGACATGTGTGGAGAGTAAGTGGTGTGTTGAGACGTGTGGAGAGTAAGTGGTGTGTTGAGACATGTGTGGAGAGTAAGTGGTGTGTTGAGACATGTGTGGAGGGTAAGTGGTGTGTTGAGACATGTGTGGAGAGTAAGTGGTGTGTTGAGACGTGTGGAGAGTAAGTGGTGTGTTGAGGCATGTGTGGAGAGTAAGTGGTGTGTTGAGGCATGTGTGGAGAGTAAGTGGTGTGTTGAGACATGTGTGGAGAGTAAGTGGTGTGTTGAGACATGTGTGGAGAGTAAGTGGTGTGTTGAGACATGTGTGGAGAGTAAGTGGTGTGTTGAGACGTGTGGAGAGTAAGTGGTGTGTTGAGACATGTGTGGAGAGTAAGTGGTGTGTTGAGGCATGTGTGGAGAGTAAGTGGTGTGTTGAGACATGTGTGGAGAGTAAGTGGTGTGTTGAGACATGTGTGGAGAGTAAGTGGTGTGTTGAGACGTGTGGAGAGTAAGTGGTGTGTTGAGACATGTGTGGAGAGTAAGTGGTGTGTTGAGGCATGTGTGGAGAGTAAGTGGTGTGTTGAGACGTGTGGAGAGTAAGTGGTGTGTTGAGGCATGTGTGGAGAGTAAGTGGTGTGTTGAGGCATGTGTGGAGAGTAAGTGGTGTGTTGAGACATGTGTGGAGAGTAAGTGGTGTGTTGAGACATGTGTGGAGAGTAAGTGGTGTGTTGAGACATGTGTGGAGAGTAAGTGGTGTGTTGAGACATGTGTGGAGAGTAAGTGGTGTGTTGAGACATGTGTGGAGAGTAAGTGGTGTGTTGAGACGTGTGGAGAGTAAGTGGTGTGTTGAGGCATGTGTGGAGAGTAAGTGGTGTGTTGAGGCATGTGTGGAGAGTAAGTGGTGTGTTGAGACATGTGTGGAGAGTAAGTGGTGTGTTGAGACATTTGTGGAGAGTAAGTGGTGTGTTGAGACATGTGTGGAGAGTAAGTGGTGTGTTGAGACATGTGTGGAGAGTAAGTGGTGTGTTGAGACATGTGTGGAGAGTAAGTGGTGTGTTGGGAGAGTTAGTGGTGTGTTGAGTCATGTGTGGAGAGTAAGTGGTGTGTTGAGGCATGTGTGGAGAGTAAGTGGTGTGTTGAGGCATGTGTGGAGAGTAAGTGGTGTGTTGAGGCATGTGTGGAGAGTAAGTGGTGTGTTGAGGCATGTGTGGAGAGTAAGTGGTGTGTTGAGGCATGTGTGGAGAGTAAGTGGTGTGTTGAGGCATGTGTGGAGAGTAAGTGGTGTGTTGAGACATGTGTGGAGAGTAAGTGGTGTGTTGAGGCATGTGTGGAGAGTAAGTGGTGTGTTGAGACATGTGTGGAGAGTAAGTGGTGTGTTGAGACATGTGTGGAGAGTAAGTGGTGTGTTGAGACATGTGTGGAGAGTAAGTGGCGTG
Source organism: Cherax quadricarinatus (assembly GCF_038502225.1). Classification (NCBI taxonomy): domain Eukaryota; kingdom Metazoa; phylum Arthropoda; class Malacostraca; order Decapoda; family Parastacidae; genus Cherax; species Cherax quadricarinatus. The sequence continues at coordinate 5,655,037 of NC_091353.1, forward strand.
TTGAGACATGTGTGGAGAGTAAGTGGTGTGTTGAGACATGTGTGGAGAGTAAGTGGTGTGTTGAGACATGTGTGGAGAGTAAGTGGTGTGTTGAGGCATGTGAGAGAGTAAGTGGTGTGTTGAGACATGTGTGGAGAGTAAGTGGTGTGTTGAGGCATGTGTGGAGAGTAAGTGGTGTGTTGAGACATGTGTGGAGAGTAAGTGGTGTATTGAGACATGTGTGGAGAGTAAGTGGTGTGTTGAGACATGTGTGGAGAGTAAGTGGTGTGTTGAGGCATGTGTGGAGAGTAAGTGGTGTGTTGAGGCATGTGTGGAGAGTAAGTGGTGTGTTGAGGCATCTGTGGAGAGTAAGTGGTGTGTTGAGGCATGTGGGGAGAGTAAGTGGTGTGTTGAGGCATCTGTGGAGAGTAAGTGGTGTGTTGAGGCATGTGTGGAGAGTAAGTGGTGTGTTGAGGCATCTGTGGAGAGTAAGTGGTGTGTTGAGGCATGTGTGGAGAGTAAGTGGTGTGTTGAGGCATCTGTGGAGAGTAAGTGGTGTGTTGAGGCATGTGTGGAGAGTAAGTGGTGTGTTTAGGCATCTGTGGAGAGTAAGTGGTGTGTTGAGGCATGTGGGGAGAGTAAGTGGTGTGTTGAGGCATCTGTGGAGAGTAAGTGGTGTGTTGAGGCATGTGTGGAGAGTAAGTGGTGTGTTGAGGCATCTGTGGAGAGTAAGTGGTGTGTTGAGGCATGTGGGGAGAGTAAGTGGTGTGTTGAGGCATCTGTGGAGAGTAAGTGGTGTGTTGAGGCATGTGTGGAGAGTAAGTGGTGTGTTGAGGCATGTGGGGAGAGTAAGTGGTGTGTTGAGGCATCTGTGGAGAGTAAGTGGTGTGTTGAGGCATGTGTGGAGAGTAAGTGGTGTGTTGAGGCATCTGTGGAGAGTAAGTGGTGTGTTGAGGCATGTGTGGAGAGTAAGTGGTGTGTTGAGGCATCTGTGGAGAGTAAGTGGTGTGTTGAGGCATGTGTGGAGAGTAAGTGGTGTGTTGAGGCATCTGTGGAGAGTAAGTGGTGTGTTGAGGCATGTGGGGAGAGTAAGTGGTGTGTTGAGACATGTGTGGAGAGTAAGTGGTGTGTTGAGGCATGTGTGGAGAGTAAGTGGTGTGTTGAGGCATGTGTGGAGAGTAAGTGGTGTGTTGAGGCATGTGTGGAGAGTAAGTGGTGTGTTGAGGCATGTGTGGAGAGTAAGTGGTGTGTTGAGGCATGTGTGGAGAGTAAGTGGTGTGTTGAGACATGTGTGGAGAGTAAGTGGTGTGTTGAGGCATGTGTGGAGAGTAAGTGGTGTGTTGAGACATGTGTGGAGAGTAAGTGGTGTGTTGAGACATGTGTGGAGAGTAAGTGGTGTGTTGAGACATGTGTGGAGAGTAAGTGGCGTGTTGAGGCATGTGTGGAGAGTAAGTGGTGTGTTGAGACATGTGTGGAGAGTAAGTGGTGTGTTGAGACATGTGTGGAGAGTAAGTGGTGTGTTGAGGCATGTGAGAGAGTAAGTGGTGTGTTGAGACATGTGTGGAGAGTAAGTGGTGTGTTGAGGCATGTGTGGAGAGTAAGTGGTGTGTTGAGACATGTGTGGAGAGTAAGTGGTGTATTGAGACATGTGTGGAGAGTAAGTGGTGTGTTGAGACATGTGTGGAGAGTAAGTGGTGTGTTGAGGCATGTGTGGAGAGTAAGTGGTGTGTTGAGGCATGTGTGGAGAGTAAGTGGTGTGTTGAGGCATCTGTGGAGAGTAAGTGGTGTGTTGAGGCATGTGGGGAGAGTAAGTGGTGTGTTGAGGCATCTGTGGAGAGTAAGTGGTGTGTTGAGGCATGTGTGGAGAGTAAGTGGTGTGTTGAGGCATCTGTGGAGAGTAAGTGGTGTGTTGAGGCATGTGTGGAGAGTAAGTGGTGTGTTGAGGCATCTGTGGAGAGTAAGTGGTGTGTTGAGGCATGTGTGGAGAGTAAGTGGTGTGTTGAGGCATCTGTGGAGAGTAAGTGGTGTGTTGAGGCATGTGGGGAGAGTAAGTGGTGTGTTGAGGCATCTGTGGAGAGTAAGTGGTGTGTTGAGGCATGTGTGGAGAGTAAGTGGTGTGTTGAGGCATCTGTGGAGAGTAAGTGGTGTGTTGAGGCATGTGGGGAGAGTAAGTGGTGTGTTGAGGCATCTGTGGAGAGTAAGTGGTGTGTTGAGGCATGTGTGGAGAGTAAGTGGTGTGTTGAGGCATGTGGGGAGAGTAAGTGGTGTGTTGAGGCATCTGTGGAGAGTAAGTGGTGTGTTGAGGCATGTGTGGAGAGTAAGTGGTGTGTTGAGGCATCTGTGGAGAGTAAGTGGTGTGTTGAGGCATGTGTGGAGAGTAAGTGGTGTGTTGAGGCATCTGTGGAGAGTAAGTGGTGTGTTGAGGCATGTGTGGAGAGTAAGTGGTGTGTTGAGGCATCTGTGGAGAGTAAGTGGTGTGTTGAGGCATGTGGGGAGAGTAAGTGGTGTGTTGAGACATGTGTGGAGAGTAAGTGGTGTGTTGAGGCATGTGTGGAGAGTAAGTGGTGTGTTGAGACATGTGTGGAGAGTAAGTGGTGTGTTGAGGCATGTGTGGAGAGTAAGTGGTGGAAAGAGGGTCCTCTATGCCGTTAAGAAAGGGGAGAGTAGCGGAGTAAAGTGGTAGTAATACTTGTTTGTGAACCATGGGTTTTGAACGTTGCAGCAAGCAGCAGGCTGGAGACAGGAAAGATATCTATCACTAACAAAGACGAAGAACGCTGCGATAGGCTTTTTGGCCCATGCTAGGCAGGTCCAACTCACACTCACCGCTACTCACATGCTTAAAACTACCCAAAGTTCCTCATCCACAATGACGTTAAAACTACCCAAAGTTCCTCATCCACAATGACGTTAAAACTACCCAAAGTTCCTCATCCACAATGACGTTAAAACTACCCAAAGTTCCTTATCCACAATGACGTTAAAACTACCCAAAGTTCCTTATCCACAATGACGTTAAAACTACCCAAAGTTCCTCATCCACAATGACGTTAAAACTACCCAAACTTCCTCATCCACAATGACGTTAAAACTACCCAAAGTTCCTCATCCACAATGACGTTAAAACTACCCAAAGTTCCTCATCCACAATGACGTTAAAACTACCCAAAGTTCCTCATCCACAATGACGTTAAAACTACCCAAAGTTCCTCATCCATAATGACGTTAAAACTACCCAAACTTCCTCGCCCTACTGACGTTATTTAAATCTTCTTTATTTAATCCTATCATCCACCTGAACACTTCAGGCACATCCTAACTCAACCTGTTACCAAAAATTACCAACTCACGGCCTCAATGTCCATAGAAAAGATTATGATATATAAAATCAACTTCTTCGTCCATCCCTGTATATTTTCCAACACATTTCTGTCCGGTCTGTAATACCGAAGCCAGAGCAATTTGTGGTGTGAATATTATGGAGAGAATTCAGAGCGTAGAAATTAGGAGAGGGTGAGGAGTTAGGAAAGGTTATAATTCAGAGAGATGAGGGGTACTTCAGGTGTTTTGGCCATTTAAAGATGAGAGAGCGAGACAATGACAGAGAGGGTGTATAAATCTGGGGTGGTGGAAATGGCTGGAGGGAAGGAGAGCTAAGTGCTTCAGCACCCACCAGGGAAGTTATATCAGGCTAGCAGGTGTGTTAGGTCAGGCTAGCAGGTGTGTTAGGTTAGGCTAGCAGGTGTGTTAGGTCAGGCTAGCAGGTGTGTTAGGTCAGGCTAGCAGGTGTGTTAGGTCAGGCTAGCAGGTGTGTTACATCAAGCCAGCAGGTGTGTTAGATTCAGTCCAGCAGGTGTGTTAGACTCAGTACAACAGGTGTGTTAGATTCAGTCCAGCAGGTGTGTTAGATTCAGTCCAGCAGGTGTGTTAGACTCAGTACAACAGGTGTGTTAGATTCAGTCCAGCAGGTGTGTTAGATTCAGTCCAGCAGGTGTGTTAGATTCAGTACAACAGGTGTGTTAGATTCAGTACAACATGTGTGTTAGATTCAGTACAACAGGTGTGTTAGATTCAGTCCAGCAGGTGTGTTAGATTCAGTCCAGCAGGTGTGTTAGATTCAATCCAGCAGGTGCGTTACAGTCAGTCCAGCAGTTGTGTCAGATTCAGTCCAGCAGGTGTGTTAGATTCAGTCCAGCAGGTGTGTTAGACTCAGTCCAGCAGGTGTGGTAGATTCAGTCCAGCAGGTGTGTTAGATTCAATCCAGCAGGTGCGTTAGAGTCAGTCCAGTAGGTGTGTTAGATTCAGTCCAGCAGTTGTGTTAGATTCAGTCCAGCAGGTGTGTTAGATTCAGTCCAGCAGGTGTGTTAGATTCAGTCCAGCAGGTGTGGTAGATTCAGTCCAGCAGGTGTGTCAGATTCAGTCCAGCAGGTGTGTCAGATTCAGTCCAGCAGGTGTGTCAGATTCAGTCCAGCAGGTGTGTCAGATTCAGTCCAGCAGGTGTGTCAGATTCAGTCCAGCAGGTGTGTCAGATTCAGTCCAGCAGGTGTGTCAGATTCAGTCCAGCAGGTGTGTCAGATTCAGTCCAGCAGGTGTGTCAGATTCAGTCCAGCAGGTGTGTCAGATTCAGTCCAGCAGGTGTGTCAGATTCAGTCCAGCAGGTGTGTCAGATTCAGTCCAGCAGGTGTGTTAGATTCAGTCCAGCAGGTGTGGTAGATTCAGTCCAGCAGGTGTGTTAGATTCAGTCCAGCAGGTGTGTCAGATTCAGTCCAGCATGTGTGCTAGATTCAGTCCAGCAGGTGTGTCAGATTCAGTCCAGCAGGTGTGTCAGATTCAGTCCAGCAGGTGTGTCAGATTCAGTCCAGCAGGTGTGTTAGATTCAGTCCAGCAGGTGTGGTAGATTCAGTCCAGCAGGTGTGTCAGATTCAGTCCAGCAGGTGTGTCAGATTCAGTCCAGCAGGTGTGTCAGATTCAGTCCAGCAGGTGTATTACAGCAGAGTGGAGACATATGCTTTGTGATACACGACGTGCGCTTGATGTGTAAGTAAGGTAGCATTTACGAATGGATTCAGGGAAGGTGAAAAACCGGTTAACTGACCTTCTAAGTCCGGAAGGTGGCAAGTACAGTACCAGCACTCTGAAGGATGAGTGAGGATGTTACAGTCCTGGAGGTGGTAAGTACAGTACCAGCACTCTGAAGGATGAGTGAGGATGTTACAGTCCTGGAGGTGGGAAGTACAGTACCTGCACTCTGAAGGATGAGTGAGGATGTTACAGTCCTGGAGGTGGGAAGTACAGTACCTGCACTCTGAAGGATGAGTGAGGATGTTACAGTCCTGGAGGTGGGAAGTACAGTACCTGCACTCTGAAGGATGAGTGAGGATGTTACAGTACTGGAGGTGGGAAGTACAGTACCTGCACTCTGAAGGATGAGTGAGGATGTTACAGTCCTGGAGGTGGCAAGTACAGTACCAGCACTCTGAAGGATGAGTGAGGATGTTACAGTCCTGGAGGTGGGAAGTACAGTACCTGCACTCTGAAGGATGAGTGAGGATGTTACAGTCCTGGAGGTGGGAAGTACAGTACCTACACTCTGAAGGATGAGTGAGGATGTTACAGTCCTGGAGGTGGGAAGTACAGTACCTGCACTCTGAAGGATGAGTGAGGATGTTACAGTCCTGGAGGTGGGAAGTACAGTACCTACACTCTGAAGGATGAGTGAGGATGTTACAGTCCTGGAGGTGGGAAGTACAGTACCAGCACTCTGAAGGATGAGTGAGGATGTTACAGTCCTGGAGGTGGCAAGTACAGAACCAGCACTCTGAAGGATGAGTGAGGATGTTACAGTCCTGGAGGTGGGAAGTACAGTACCTGCACTCTGAAGGATGAGTGAGGATGTTACAGTCCTGGAGGTGGCAAGTACAGTACCAGCACTCTGAAGGATGAGTGAGGATGTTACAGTCCTGGAGGTGGGAAGTACAGTACCTGCACTCTGAAGGATGAGTGAGGATGTTACAGTCCTGGAGGTGGGAAGTACAGTACCTGCACTCTGAAGGATGAGTGAGGATGTTACAGTCCTGGAGGTGGGAAGTACAGTACCTGCACTCTGAAGGATGAGTGAGGATGTTACAGTCCTGGAGGTGGGAAGTACAGTACCTGCACTCTGAAGGATGAGTGAGGATGTTACAGTCCTGGAGGTGGGAAGTACAGTACCTACACTCTGAAGGATGAGTGAGGATGTTACAGTCCTGGAGGTGGGAAGTACAGTACCTGCACTCTGAAGGATGAGTGAGGATGTTACAGTCCTGGAGGTGGGAAGTACAGTACCTGCACTCTGAAGGATGAGTGAGGATGTTACAGTCCTGGAGGTGGGAAGTACAGTACCTGCACTCTGAAGGATGAGTGAGGATGTTACAGTCCTGGAGGTGGGAAGTACAGTACCTGCACTCTGAAGGATGAGTGAGGATGTTACAGTCCTGGAGGTGGGAAGTACAGTACCTACACTCTGAAGGATGAGTGAGGATGTTACAGTCCTGGAGGTGGGAAGTACAGTACCTGCACTCTGAAGGATGAGTGAGGATGTTACAGTCCTGGAGGTGGGAAGTACAGTACCTACACTCTGAAGGATGAGTGAGGATGTTACAGTCCTGGAGGTGGGAAGTACAGTACCAGCACTCTGAAGGATGAGTGAGGATGTTACAGTCCTGGAGGTGGCAAGTACAGAACCAGCACTCTGAAGGATGAGTGAGGATGTTACAGTCCTGGAGGTGGGAAGTACAGTACCTGCACTCTGAAGGATGAGTGAGGATGTTACAGTCCTGGAGGTGGCAAGTACAGTACCAGCACTCTGAAGGATGAGTGAGGATGTTACAGTCCTGGAGGTGGGAAGTACAGTACCTGCACTCTGAAGGATGAGTGAGGATGTTACAGTCCTGGAGGTGGCAAGTACAGTACCAGCACTCTGAAGGATGAGTGAGGATGTTACAGTCCTGGAGGTGGCAAGTACAGTACCAGCACTCTGAAGGATGAGTGAGGATGTTACAGTCCTGGAGGTGGGAAGTACAGTACCTGCACTCTGAAGGATGAGTGAGGATGTTACAGTCCTGGAGGTGGCAAGTACAGTACCAGCACTCTGAAGGATGAGTGAGGATGTTACAGTCCTGGAGGTGGCAAGTACAGTACCAGCACTCTGAAGGATGAGTGAGGATGTTACAGTCCTGGAGGTGGCAAGTACAGTACCAGCACTCTGAAGGATGAGTGAGGATGTTACAGTCCTGGAGGTGGGAAGTACAGTACCTGCACTCTGAAGGATGAGTGAGGATGTTACAGTCCTGGAGGTGGCAAGTACAGTACCAGCACTCTGAAGGATGAGTGAGGATGTTACAGTCCTGGAGGTGGGAAGTACAGTACCTGCACTCTGAAGGATGAGTGAGGATGTTACAGTCCTGGAGGTGGCAAGTACAGTACCAGCACTCTGAAGGATGAGTGAGGATGTTACAGTCCTGGAGGTGGGAAGTACAGTACCTGCACTCTGAAGGATGAGTGAGGATGTTACAGTCCTGGAGGTGGCAAGTACAGTACCAGCACTCTGAAGGATGAGTGAGGATGTTACAGTCCTGGAGGTGGGAAGTACAGTACCTGCACTCTGAAGGATGAGTGAGGATGTTACAGTCCTGGAGGTGGGAAGTACAGTACCTACACTCTGAAGGATGAGTGAGGATGTTACAGTCCTGGAGGTGGGAAGTACAGTACCAGCACTCTGAAGGATGAGTGAGGATGTTACAGTCCTGGAGGTGGCAAGTACAGAACCAGCACTCTGAAGGATGAGTGAGGATGTTACAGTCCTGGAGGTGGGAAGTACAGTACCTGCACTCTGAAGGATGAGTGAGGATGTTACAGTCCTGGAGGTGGGAAGTACAGTACCAGCACTCTGAAGGATGAGTGAGGATGTTACAGTCCTGGAGGTGGGAAGTACAGTACCAACACTCTGAAGGATGAGTGAGGATGTTACAGTCCTGGAGGTGGAAAGTACAGTACCAGCACTCTGAAGGATGTGAGGATGTTACAGTCCTGGAGGTGGGAAGTACAGTACCTGCACTCTGAAGGATGAGTGAGGATGTTACAGTCCTGGAGGTGGGAAGTACAGTACCTGCACTCTGAAGGATGAGTGAGGATGTTACAGTCCTGGAGGTGGGAAGTACAGTACCAGCACTCTGAAGGATGAGTGAGGATGTTACAGTCCTGGAGGTGGAAAGTACAGTACCTGCACTCTGAAGGATGAGTGAGGATGTTACAGTCCTGGAGGTGGAAAGTACAGTACCTGCACTCTGAAGGATGAGTGAGGATGTTACAGTCCTGGAGGTGGGAAGTACAGTACCTGCACTCTGAAGGATGAGTGAGGATGTTACAGTCCTGGAGGTGGAAAGTACAGTACCAGCACTCTGAAGGATGAGTGAGGATGTTACAGTCCTGGAGGTGGGAAGTACAGTACCTGCACTCTGAAGGATGAGTGAGGATGTTACAGTCCTGGAGGTGGGAAGTACAGTACCTGCACTCTGAAGGATGAGTGAGGATGTTACAGTCCTGGAGGTGGGAAGTACAGTACCAGCACTCTGAAGGATGAGTGAGGATGTTACAGTCCTGGAGGTGGAAAGTACAGTACCTGCACTCTGAAGGATGAGTGAGGATGTTACAGTCCTGGAGGTGGGAAGTACAGTACCTGCACTCTGAAGGATGAGTGAGGATGTTACAGTCCTGGAGGTGGAAAGTACAGTACCTGCACTCTGAAGGATGAGTGAGGATGTTACAGTCCTGGAGGTGGGAAGTACAGTACCTGCACTCTGAAGGATGAGTGAGGATGTTACAGTCCTGGAGGTGGAAAGTACAGTACCAGCACTCTAAAGGATGAGTGAGGATGTTACAGTCCTGGAGGTGGGAAGTACAGTACCTGCACTCTGAAGGATGAGTGAGGATGTTACAGTCCTGGAGGTGGAAAGTACAGTACCTGCACTCTGAAGGATGAGTGAGGATGTTACAGTCCTGGAGGTGGGAAGTACAGTACCTGCACTCTGAAGGATGAGTGAGGATGTTACAGTCCTGGAGGTGGAAAGTACAGTACCAGCACTCTAAAGGATGAGTGAGGATGTTACAGTCCTGGAGGTGGGAAGTACAGTACCTGCACTCTGAAGGATGAGTGAGGATGTTACAGTCCTGGAGGTGGAAAGTACAGTACCTGCACTCTGAAGGATGAGTGAGGATGTTACAGTCCTGGAGGTGGAAAGTACAGTACCAGCACTCTGAAGGATGAGTGAGGATGTTACAGTCCTGGAGGTGGGAAGTACAGTACCTGCACTCTGAAGGATGAGTGAGGATGTTACAGTCCTGGAGGTGGAAAGTACAGTACCTGCACTCTGAAGGATGAGTGAGGATGTTACAGTCCTGGAGGTGGGAAGTACAGTACCTGCACTCTGAAGGATGAGTGAGGATGTTACAGTCCTGGAGGTGGAAAGTACAGTACCAGCACTCTAAAGGATGAGTGAGGATGTTACAGTCCTGGAGGTGGGAAGTACAGTACCTGCACTCTGAAGGATGAGTGAGGATGTTACAGTCCTGGAGGTGGAAAGTACAGTACCTGCACTCTGAAGGATGAGTGAGGATGTTACAGTCCTGGAGGTGGAAAGTACAGTACCAGCACTCTGAAGGATGAGTGAGGATGTTACAGTCCTGAAGGTGGGAAGTACAGTACCTGCACTCTGAAGGATGAGTGAGGATGTTACAGTCCTGGAGGTGGAAAGTACAGTACCAGCACTCTAAAGGATGAGTGAGGATGTTACAGTCCTGGAGGTGGGAAGTACAGTACCTGCACTCTGAAGGATGAGTGAGGATGTTACAGTCCTGGAGGTGGAAAGTACAGTACCAGCACTCTGAAGGATGAGTGAGGATGTTACAGTCCTGGAGGTGGGAAGTACAGTACCTGCACTCTGAAGGATGAGTGAGGATGTTACAGTCCTGGAGGTGGGAAGTACAGTACCTGCACTCTGAAGGATGAGTGAGGATGTTACAGTCCTGGAGGTGGGAAGTACAGTACCAGCACTCTGAAGGATGAGTGAGGATGTTACAGTCCTGGAGGTGGGAAGTACAGTACCTGCACTCTGAAGGATGAGTGAGGATGTTACAGTCCTGGAGGTGGGCAGTACAGTACCAACACTCTGAAGGATGAGTGAGGATGTTACAGTCCTGGAGGTGGGAAGTACAGTACCTGCACTCTGAAGGATGAGTGAGGATGTTACAGTCCTGGAGGTGGGCAGTACAGTACCAACACTCTGAAGGATGAGTGAGGATGTTACAGTCCTGGAGGTGGGAAGTACAGTACCAGTACTCTGAAGGATGAGTGAGGATGTTACAATACTGGAGGTGGGAAGTACAGTACCAGCACTCTGAAGGATGAGTGAGGATGTTACAGTCCTGGAGGTGGGAAGTACAGTACCTGCACTCTGAAGGATGAGTGAGGATGTTACAGTCCTGGAGGTGGGCAGTACAGTACCAACACTCTGAAGGATGAGTGAGGATGTTACAGTCCTGGAGGTGGGAAGTACAGTACCAGTACTCTGAAGGATGAGTGAGGATGTTACAATACTGGAGGTGGGAAGTACAGTACCAGCACTCTGAAGGATGAGTGAGGATGTTACAGTCCTGGAGGTGGGAAGTACAGTACCTGCACTCTGAAGGATGAGTGAGGATGTTACAGTCCTGGAGGTGGGCAGTACAGTACCAACACTCTGAAGGATGAGTGAGGATGTTACAGTCCTGGAGGTGGGAAGTACAGTACCAGTACTCTGAAGGATGAGTGAGGATGTTACAGTCCTGGAGGTGGGAAGTACAGTACCAGCACTCTGAAGGTGACATATATATATATATATATATATATATATATATATATATATATATATATATATATATATATATATATATATATATATATATATATATATATATATATATATGTTGTGTGTGTGTGTGTGTGTGTGTGTGTGTGTGTGTGTGTGTGTGTGTGTGTGTGTGTGTGTGTGTGTGTGTAAAACAGAAGCCTCTTAAACATTTTGCACTCTTGCCTAACCTGTGGTTTTAATTAATATGTTAAAAGTCAAATATCCCCGTCAAACTTCCCACATTAACTTTCCTGTTGTTAAATACTTTGTGTTGGTGTAACACTGTCTTTGTAATTGTTGGCTGAGGCAACAACAACAACACAAGTGAAGAAAATATGGAAAACTCTCTGGCATGTTGTGTTTTGAGATCGAAATAAAAGGACTGAATTCTCCTACACTAGGACACAAACATTCTTAAAATACGATCGAATCCTCCACTATGAAACTCAAACTCCCTTAAAATACGATCGAATGCTACACTAGGAAACTCAAGCACCCTTAAAATACGATCGAATGCTACACTAGGAAACTCAAGCACCCTTAAAATACGATCGAATCCTCCACTAGGTAACTCAAACACCCTTAAAATACGATCGAATCCTCCACTAGGAAACTCAAGCACCCTTAACAGTGTCACAGAGAGTTATAAGGAGTCCAACTCTTTTTTCCTGTTTCTTTTATTAATTTCAAGCAGTGTGGTGTGTAATATATTGCATCTCGGCTCCCGCTGATGAAATTGAAAACGCGATAAGGCAATCTGTAACCAATTGATGTGGAAATGAGATATTACCTCAGAGTGAAGTGATGGCCAGGCTTTTGTGAGGGGCTCTTGAAGCAGCCGGGTGGTGGTGGTGTGGGGGAGGTGATGACCAGGCTTTTGTGAGGGGCTCTTGAAGCAGCCGGGTAGTGGTGATGACGGGGGGGTGTGGGGGAGGTGATGACCAGGCTTTTGTGAGGGGCTCTTGAAGCAGACGGGTGGTGGTGATGACGGGGGGGGGGGTGGGGGAGGTGATGACCAGGCTTTTGTGAGGGGCTCTTGAAGCAGCCGGGTAGTGGTGATGACGGGTGGTGGTGGTGTGGGGGAGGTGATAGCCAGGCTTTTGTGAGGGGCTCTTGAAGCAGCCGGGTAGTGGTGATGACGGGGGGGGTGTGGGGGAGGTGATGACCAGGCTTTTGTGAGGGGCTCTTGAAGCAGCCGGGTAGTGGTGATGACGGGGGGGGGGGGGTGTGGGGGAGGTGATGGCCAGGCTTTTGTGAGGGGCTCTTGAAGCAGCCGGGTGGTGGTGATGACGGGGGGGGGTGTGGGGAAGGTGATGACCAGGCTTTTGTGAGGGGCTCTTGAAGCAGCCGGGTGGTGGTGATGACGGGGGGGGGGTGTGGGGGAGGTGATGACCAGGCTTTTGTGAGGGGCTCTTGAAGCAGCCGGATAGTGGTGATGACGGGGGGTGGTGGTGTGGGGGAGGTGATGACCAGGCTTTTGTGAGGGGCTCTTGAAGCAGCCGGGTAGTGGTGATGACGGGGGGGGGGGGTGTGGGGGAGGTGATGACCAGGCTTTTGTGAGGGGCTCTTGAAGCAGCCGGGTAGTGGTGATGAAGTGGGGGGTGTGGGGGAGGTGATGACCAGGCATTTGTGAGGGGCTCTTGAAGCAGCCGGGTGGTGGTGATGACGGGGGGTGGTGGGGTGGGGGCGGTGATGGCCAGGCGTATGTGAGGGGCTCTTGAAGCAGCCGGGGGGTGGTGATGACGGGGGGTGGTGGTGTGGGGGAGGTGATGGCCAGGCTTTTGTGAGGGGCTCTTGAAGCAGCCGGGTGGTGGTGATGACGGGTGGTGGTGGTGTGGGGGAGGTGATGACCAGGCTTTTGTGAGGGGCTCTTGAAGCAGCCGGGTAGTGGTGATGACGGAGGGGTGGTGGTGTGGGGGAGGTGATGGCCAGGCTTTTGTGAGGGGCTCTTGAAGCAGCCGGGTAGTGGTGATGAAGGGGGTGGTGGTGTGGGGGAGGTGATGACCAGGCTTTTGTGAGGGGCTCTTGAAGCAGCCGGGTAATGGTGATTGATGGCCAGCCTTTTGTGAGGGGCTCTTGAAGCAGCCGGGTAGTGGTGATGACGGAGGGGTGGAGGTGTTGGGGAGGTGATGGCCAGGCTTTTGTGAGGGCTCTTGAAGCAGCCGGGTGGAGGTGGAGGTGGTGGTGGTGAATGTTACAAAATACGCGATATCCACTAAGCTTAGAGATCTCCAGTAAACACTAGAAAGGACTGCCCTTCTAGCATCCAGCTTGTTACTGGTCCAATTATCCAGTAGAATTCAGTAAGATTCAATAGTGCTTCAGGATTACAACTGGTAGGCTACTAACTACAGAAATTAAAATTTAATAAGTTTATTAATAACAAGAAAAGTTGTGTAGGCGTATCAGTAATTAAAATAATCACTTCTCTGGTGTACAGTAGTATTGTGCTGATGGCACATATCTTAATGGCTCTTAATTAATATTTAATAACATAATACAAATATATACAAGTAAGTTTGTGTGTACGTGTGTAAGTGCTCTAAGTAGTTCGCTGTGTCTCACGACTCGACTAGACTTAACCAGTGACTGACTAAAAGTCCTCACATAAACTAACTTCTTGACCAACCTGGCAATCAGAACAGCTTGCTTGAACAATAAAACGACTGATAAGCCGAACAGCAATATAACAAGCAACAACGACACAGAATCAGGAACAAGGAGATAATATAACGACACTAAGTAGGAACCATCTGCAGATCCTCCACAAAAGTCACAAAACTCCCATATTACTGAATCTAAGTTCAGCATAAGAAAATCCCAGACTGTGACAATACACAGATACCAGTACAAGTTAGGTCACAAGCTACAGCTCAGGACCTGAGTTACTCAGAGTGTCTATGAGACACACAACCTCAGTACAACGTCGAAAATCACTAAGTCTAGGCTATGTTCTGTGAACAGTGTTACACAGAACCAACAACAAGAAAGCGACAGACATGATCTTCCAACAAGGACCAGCAAGGGAGAGCTGGAGACGGACGTCTTGTTGGAAACAACGTCAAACAGACAAGAGAATGAGCCCAGACAAGGCAGACTCGCACTCCAGGTGAGGCATGATCACCCCACCATGATCACGTGACTCTCCGTGGACTGCTGCTGCCCACCAACTACAGAGAAGCTGGCAGCGAAACGAGTGGAGCGATAATTACAGTAGTTAGACAATGCTGTCAGTTACGTAACTCTATTGAACTGAGCACTGAATTATATATCAATGTTACATCCTACCTAATAATATAACTAAGTCAAATAATAATATAAAGCAATATATTTACGATTTAGATAATATCTCATATATAAGCAATATAAAATTATATGTACAGGTAATATCATTATATACATTGTGACCCATTCAGGGGTCGCAATAATGGAGGTGATGGCAGTGGTGGTACTGGTGGTGTTGGTGGTGGTGGAGGTGGTGTTGGTGGTAGTGGTGTTGGTGGTGGTGTTGGTGGTAGTGGTGTT
>NC_091353.1:5674465-5724465 GCF_038502225.1 Cherax quadricarinatus
TAAACGATAAACATATTAATATCATTACAAACAACCTTAGTTAATTTTTATGAAAATAGAATAAGGATAAACAAGGATAAGAAGAGAAATATGATAAGATTTATATATATATATATATATATATATATATATATATATATATATATATATATATATATATATATATATATATATATATATATATATATATATATATATATATATATATATTATATATATATATATATATATATATATACGGCCAGGAGCTATGACTCGACCCCTGCAACCACAATTAGGTGAGTACACACACACAAATACACAGACACTGATAGATAGATACATCCATACATAAATATATAGATAAATTGATAGGTTAGATACTTAGATTGATAAATAGACTGGCAGATAGATAAATGGATAGATATAGAGACACAGTTGTGTTTCACAGTTAATCCAGATTTTCTCAGTTGGATTAATTAAGGTAAATGACCTAATGTTGTTAATGTTATTAATCATAACTGATCTCGTAACCTGAGCACTAATCTCACCCACTCTCGTTAATCTAACTCTCACTTACTCTCGTTAATCTCACTCTCGTTAGTCTCACTCTCGTTAATCTCACTCTCGTTAATCTCTCACTCACTCTCGTTAATCTAACTCTCACTCACTCTCGTTAATTCCACTCACTCGTTAATGTCATTCACTCTCGTTAATCTCACTTTCGTTAATATCACTCTCGTTAATCTAACTCTCACTCACTCTCGTTAATCTTACTCTCGTTAATCTCACTCTCACTCTCGTTAATCTCACTCTCACTCACTCTCGTTAATCTAACTCTCACTCACTCTCGTTAATCTCACTCTCACTCACTCTCGTTAATCTAACTCTCACTCACTCTCGTTAATCCCACTCACTCGTTAATGTCACACTCACTCGTTAATCTCACTCACTCGTTAATCTCACTCACTCGTTAATCTCACTCACTCGTTAAATTAGGTTAGGTAAGGTTTGTCAGGAAACAGAACAAGTGTTTCCTGACGCTGGTCTTGGTCATATGATGACCCACAACTGGAGCTTTTGTTCATCTGACCGAGACCTTCCACTGGCTTACCACTCCACAACTTTAAATATTATGGTTATTCTTTTTTTTGGATTAGGTTGAGGTCTACTTCCGATATATGCCAAATAGTCAGTGAAAAAAAAATCGAAATCAAAAATAGGTACGTAACAGCACCATCACGTGACCGAAGACAATTTACATATTGTCTGGAAAAAGATTTAATAAATATTATATTCATGGGCGAGCATTAAACTCGAAGGGGCCATACATCTGGGGAATGGGATGCAATCATGTCTGACCCCGGGAAGGTAAATCCAGCTACAATTCCCCGGATTTTACAGCCTTCAATAGCATCAAAGGCATCCCTTTCCTTTTTGCCAGTCGAACAGTTACATATATTTGCTAATGTATACCTGTTATTTTTCCCCTGTAATCTACCTTGTCCATAATTACTATCACATCTGCTGTGTCTGTTTCGTAAGGTGAAGTCCAGGATCTCTCCTTAATTCATGGTGTAACTTAACAAATCTTTGATGACTGTTGAGTTGTAGAGGTCTAAATGAAGGTCACACCTCTAATTCATGGTGTAACTTAACAAATCTTTGATGACTGTTGTGTTGTAGAGGACTAAGTGAAGGTCACACCTCTAATTCATGGTGTAACTTAACAAATCTTTGATGACTGTTGTGTTGTGGAGGTCTAAGTGAAGGTCACACCTCTAATTCATGGTGTAACTTAACAAATCTTTGAGGACAATTGTTGTCGAGTCTGAGATCTACTGGGACCTCTACAGCCCAAGTGTCATCAGAGATTTGTTAAGTTATACCATGAATAGTAATTATGGACCAGGTAGATAATAGTGGAAAAATAAACGTGATATTTAGGAGACAGGGAAACTGAGGCGTATCTTGAAGCCTATCGTCTCGCTATTCAATCTTTAATACAGCAATTACGAGTAATGATTAGTGTATATATACTGATATACATGCCTTGACGAGTGTATATAAGACACTGTTACTCTCAGTGCATATACATCTAGAGAAATACACTTGTTACGATATATACAAAATGATCTCTGAATGGTTTTAAACATGTCAACAACAGGATGGTAATAAGGTTGTATACAACCTGTCACGTGTAATCTGTTAGTGATTTTGGGAATCATATCCCCCAGAACTCCATCTCCTGACCTAGACTGGAAAGGAAGTATTACACGAGAATAAATTTTATTTATTCTGTACAAAATTATGTAGTTTACATGTAATGAAACATTAATAGGCACAAAAATAATTTTTTTCTGCACTTCTGGCAAATTAATCGTAACGCTTAAATAATACGTAAGATTTAAACATAAGACTATTAACCAGGATTTGTTATACAGTTAACTATTATTATATGTACATTAGGAACGGTATGTATCATTAAGTATATAGGAAAAAAGGTATATGTATGAAAATCAAAATGATTATTACCTTGCAGAGGTTATAATGTGTGGTTGACATGATATAAAATGTTAATTAATTAGATAGAAGGCCACTAGCAGGCCTAGGTATTTCTGCCAGTATACCGAATGTAAGTAGAACTTTCAGTTACTTGTTCATGAAATACAGTTCAGAAATCATTGATATTAGGATAGTACCTCCCTGGATGGTTACTATATAGATAGTAACCATCCAGGGAGGTACACCACCAGTCTAGAACACGTTAATCCCTAAATTAGGATGAAAGTATATTCTCAGACGTACATCTCAAGGTGTTTATATCCGTTAAAATATCACTCAGTGTGATAACATAGTATATTCCCTGAGGACTATACACTGCGGTGCACAGAAGCAATGTCTGAAACATCCACAATCATGAACACATACACAGATATATCTTGCATGGCGCTATATAAAGTGGTAACAGTAAATTATCTATTGTATATGGGACTGTTTGAAGCTGACATCACACGGCTTTGCTCTATTGAACAGCCGTGTCAACCAAAGCTTTGATCATGGCCCCCGAGAACGATTGTTCTACAATCAGGTCTTAATAAAGACTTCACAATAACCGAGTCGTCTTAAAGTCTTGGTCAAGACCAACAAAATGGCGGTGGTACCATATGGTCTTCCAATATAACACAGTTACATGGGTTAATGGGGGTTTAAAGCCTATATACACCACACGAGGCTGCATGTCACTTTCTCACCACCAGACAAGAATACTTTAAGACCCCCTCCCCCTCCCCCCCACCCAAAAAAGAGAACTTCAACTCTCAACGTATATACATCGGAATACATACATCTAAGTATATATACTATGCACTATAAACTTAATATTTGAAACCAAAATACTACTAAAATTTCGAGCCAAGGGAAGGAATTAACAACATTAAGTGAATTAATTCTATTAAATGTAGAACGATGTGTTTAAAGCTGATAATTTCATACCAGTTCTTGAATTCATTACAAATATCACATTATATTATAAACATTACGCCCACAGTGTCCGAAATTGATGTATTAGTATGTTATATGCATGGGGGAACGAACGTTAAACCCATGGGGGGTAATACAACAGCTGGGGGAATGGGTGGCGAGGTTCTATCAAGGAATGGGTGGCGAGGTTCTATCAAGGAATGAGTGGCGAGGTTCCATCAAGGAATGAGTGGCGAGGTTCCATCAAGGAATGAGTGGCGAGGTTCTATCAAGGAATGAGTGGCGAGGTTCTATCAAGGAATGAGTGGCGAGGTTCTATCAAGGAATGAGTGGTGAGGTTCTATCAAGGAATGAGTGGCGAGGTTCTATCAAGGAATGAGTGGCGAGGTTCTATCAAGGAATGAGTGGCGAGGTTCTATCAAGGAATGAGTGGCGAGGTTCTATCAAGGAATGAGTGGCGAGGTTCTATCAAGGAATGAGTGGCGAGGTTCTATCAAGGAATGAGTGGCGAGGTTCTATCAAGGAATGAGTGGCGAGGTTCTATCAAGGAATGAGTGGCGAGGTTCTATCAAGGAATGAGTGGCGAGGTTCTATCAAGGAATGAGTGGCGAGGTTCTATCAAGGAATGAGTGGCGAGGTTCTATCAAGGAATGAGTGGCGAGGTTCTATCAAGGAATGAGTGGCGAGGTTCTATCAAGGAATGAGTGGCGAGGTTCCATCAAGGAATGAGTGGCGAGGTTCCATCAAGGAATGGGTGGAGAGATTACATCAAGGAAGGGTAGGTCAGGTTCAATTCTTTGAATCATTAGGTTCCCACAGGCATCAAGAAACCCCTTTAACGGAACCCCTAACCACAACCAGTGTAGTAATACTAATAATATCAATAACACAGTAAATCATAATTAAAAATAATAATAATACCAAGAATACAGCAATAGCACAAATAATATTACTGAAAAAATAACTACTTACCATTCAAAGTGACACAGCTAGCAAGAGTGGATCTTTGAGGGGCCCCAAGATGAAGGGGCCCCCAGTGGAGTTATTTTAGGATAGATCTGGGCGTCCTAAAAAAATCCAGTAGTAGGAAGACGTTGGTGGTTGAAACTGAGACTTGGGTTGGATTACCAACGAATGTTTAAACTTTCTTGGTAGTTATAAGGAGTTCCGAGAATTTTCAAGAAAATGGAGTCAGGGGATCCGGTACGCAGTTTGACGTCTCGGAATCCCCCCCCTCCTGCGTAATTTTGTCTTCCTAACTCCTGTTTATAGACGGGAAGTTTCAAATTCCTTGGATGTGTATTAAGGATATTGCTTCCAATCTCTTGTAAAGATGCAGAGAGTGTGTTGAATTCTTGTTCATAGCCTAGTGGTCTAAAAGTTAAAAATTTTGCCGCCTGGATATATATAAAGAAAAAGGTAACTGTATTGCAAAGCTCAAGGCAAAGGTCAGCAACACGGGAGACTGTCCAGCCGATTGGAAATACTTCTAGCAACCGTCAGTTTATAGTTCTGGGAGGTGTCTGGACAATTTAATGAATCAGATTGCCTGAGCTAGGTTTCACGGCGATTTTCTAGTGTTTAAACCTCTTAATGGTTTCCATGAGCGGGATTAGCTGAGTGGCTCAGATGATTTCCAGAGCTTATGATCCTGGATTAGTTTCCAGGACTGTGGACTACTTAAACAGTTTTCAGGATTAGGTGCTGAGACGGCTTCGAGAGCTAGGAATGTGAGTTTATTTTCAGAGATAGGATGTTTCCGAGGACGACATCTAGGACAGCCTGCTGAGACTACTGAGTTGGGCTAATGGACAGATTAAGTGCTATGACGATCATGTATTCTGGCTCTTTCGAGAGGCAGGAGCTGGGCACAACCACCATTAAGTTCTAGGTACTAAGGGACGATTACAAAAGCACGAAGCTGGAGCTATTATGACAGACGACGAAGCTCACTAGTCCAGACACTCATTAAAAATAAAGATGGGGATTTCCAAAGCTAAGAAGATCTTAGACAATTAACAAGTGCTGTGATGGTGTTCCCAGCATATGGTTATCACAGCTATTCCCAGGATAGTTGAGGATTATTGTAGTTTTTAGGGAAGGAATCAGTTTTCGTTTCTCTTGTCGCTATTTTAAAGGCCTTTGCATATATGTATATATTTCTAAGAACTTTTCGAAATCGATAGATTTCTACAAAATTTGAACTTTCTTCTATTCATTAGAGAAAAGGAATCTAGGCTTTTGTTTTCAGTAAGGTTTCCTAATCTTGTTCTTCAAAGATCTTTTGTGCATTTGTATTCACTTTAAGATTAGTTTATTATTGCTTGCCATGCCACATCTAGTCCTCTTTCTCCAGTCATGACAGTTTCATAGTATAGTAATTTGTTACACATTATCTGTTATATACACGCAACATTCATATTTGTCTGGCTGATCCAGTAGTCACCAAGGAAGTCAAACCTGAAGCTGGTCTTGGAGAGCAGAATAACTTTTAACAGGTCATAGGTATGTCACCTTATTTTCAGGTAGGTAATTATCAACTACGTTAGCACAAGTTCTTAAAAAAGGAAGCGATCATCTGTCCTTACGTATACCTAAATAAGATTTCCAGTTCGAGTCTCCTGGTGGCTTCATCCAACAGAAAAAGTTCTGATAAACGTGAAATTGTTATCAAGTTACGCTATTATTGTTTCCAGATCCTCTAGTGGGATTTGACACACACAAGTTCAGTGTAAAAAAAGACTTTTTGGAACTGGTAGAGGGAGAAAGCACCAGCGGATGTTGCAGCGAAGTTTGTTCTTTTATCTCCTTGGGTATGATCCAGGTTTCCAGACCCTCTCTTCCTTCTAGACCTCCAGTATACCTCAGCCTGGACCTCGAGTGAAGTACACTAATCTGAGAAATCATGGAAGAGGGAGGAATGTCGGGGGAAGAAACGGAAGGTAAGGATCACCAGCAGGATTTCCAGTCGCTTCCAGCTGTTCACCAAATATCTTCTTTTCGCTGAGTTCCAGGACCCGTTCCAGCTGCATCTTCAGTTAATCCAAATCTCTTCCTGATTCTGATTCTTTAACGTTTCCAAGACCGAGTCGCGAGCTCATCCAATGAAGGAAAATCCTTTTGAATTCACCCATTTAGTACCTTCACTCGAAATTCGTCCCTTAGTGGATATAACACCTTTTTGTAGTGGCTTCCATTAATCTTGTGCAGGTTTCAACACAGAGCCTTATTTAGTCGTAGTTTCCAGTTGTTCTTGTGTTAACACTAACAGAAACTATGCTTGCTCAAGCTGGGAACCTCAGGATGCAGTTGCAAAAAGCAATCAGCACTTCTGCAACCTCTATTTATAAATAACTGTATTTATTATTACCGAGGAAGGTAAAATTGGTTGCATGGTGAAGGGTGTGTGTGTGTCTCTCTCTACATGAGGTGTACCTATCACCCTGTGTGCCTTGTCTGTGTCTGTGGGAGATAGTCTCTCTCTCTTCGTCTATCTCTCTGTCTACTACTGCTGTTCCCCTCCTGTATGGCCTGGATAATGCCGTAATGTTTGAGAGCTTTGCATGAGCTTAAAGACGAGCATCTCTTCGGCGCTAGTGAATCGCTGCTGTCAGCCAAGATCTGTCGATGCTATATTCTGCCTCCTGGGGAATCAAATATTCCATCCAAATACTCCTGACTACGTTTCCTCAATCCAATTTCCAATAACACTTTTTTAATATATACAGGTATTCGTTTTTGAGTTGTGGCTATCACCTCTCACTGCTAACGCTCCAGGAGTCTAACGTTCCTTCCCAAACTATGGGTGGCCTGGTAGCACCGTCCACCTGCTGCTGTGCCACAGCAGGAGGCTTGGGGAAGGAGAGTGTTAGCTCAGGCACACAGCACTGCACAGCAGCCCCGTGATGCGACGACGGGAGAGCGAGTGTCCTCTTCCCACCGTGGCTGCCGACACACTGACTTCTCTCCAGCCTCCTCCCTCCTGCTGCTGCTCTCTAGCGGCGCCTGCACAGGTTACCAGACCTCCTGAAGGTGGGGGAGGTTACCAGCTGGAGCATCAGGACCTCCTGAAGGAGGGGAGGTTACCACCTGGAGCATTAGGACCTCCTGAAGGAGGGGAGGTTACCACCTGGAGCATTAGGACCTCCTGAAGGTGGGGAGGTTACCAGCTGGAGCACCAGGACCTCCTGAAGGTGGGGGAGGTTACCAGCTGGAGCATCAGGACCTCCTGAAGGAGGGGAGGTTACCAGCTGGAGCATTAGGACCTCCTGAAGGAGGGGAGGTTACCACCTGGAGCATCAGGACCTCCTAAAGGTGGGGAGGTTACCTGCTGGAGCATCAGGACCTCCTGATGGTGGGGAAGGTTATCAGCTGGAGCATCAGGACCTCCTGAAAGTAATAGGGTTACCAGCTGGAGCACCAGGACCTCCTGAAGGTGGGGTTACCAGCTAGAGCATCAGTACCTCCTGAAGGTGGGGGAGATTGCCAGGCGCAGCAGCATGCAGCAGGCTAGTGTGAGAGTGTTAGGAATGAGAGGAGCCAAGTGCTTTTTATTACTTCACGTGCTGCTGGAATGCGAGCAAAGTAACATTTATGAAGGAATTCAGGGAAACTGGTTAGGTGGACTTGAGTCCTGAAGGTGGGAAGTACAGTGTTCAGTCTGAACGATGGGTGAGGATGTTACAGTACTGGAGGTGGTAAGTACAGTACCAGCACTCTGAAAGATGAGTGAGGATGTTACAGTCCTGGAGGTGTGAAGTACAGTACCAGCACTTTGAAGGATGAGTGAGGATGTTACAGTACTGGAGGTGGCAAGTACAGTATCTGCACTCTGAAAGATGAGTGAGGATATTACAGTCCTGGAGGTGGGAAGTGCAGTACCAGCACTCTGAAGGATGAGTGAGGATGTTACAGTCCTGGAGGTGGGAAGTACAGTACCAGCACTCTGAAGGATGAGTGAGGATGTTACAGTACTGGAGGTGGCAAGTACAGTATCTGCACTCTGAAAGATGAGTGAGGATATTACAGCCCTGGAGGTGGGAAGTGCAGTACCAGCACTCTGAAGGATGAGTGAGGATGTTACAGTCCTGGAGGTGGGAAGTACAGTACCAGCACTCTGAAGGATGAGTGAGGATGTTACAGTACTGGAGGTGGGAAGTATAGTACCTGCACTCTGAAGGATGAGTGAGGATGTTACAGTCCTTGAGGTGGAAAGTACAGTACCTACACTCTGAAGGATAAGTGAGGATGTTATAGTCCTGGAGGTGGGAAGTACAGTACCTGCACTCTGAAGGATGAGTGAGGATGTTACAGTCCTGGAAGTGGGAAATATAGTACCAGTACTCTGACGGATGAGTGAGGATGTTACAGTCCTTGAGGTGGAAAGTACAGTACCTACACTCTGAAGGATAAGTGAGGATGTTACAGTCCTGGAGGTGGGAAGTACAGTACCTGCACTCTGAAGGGTGAGTGAGGATATTACAGTCCTGGAGGTGGGAAGTACAGTACCAGCACTCTGAAGGATGAGTGAGGGTGTTACAGTCCTGGAGGTGGGAAGTACAGTACCTGCACTCTGAAGGGTGAGTGAGGATGTTACAGTCCTGGAGGTAGGAAGTATAGTACCTGCACTCTGAAGGATGAGTGAGGATGTTACAGTCCTGGAGGTGGGAAATATAGTACCAGTACTCTGACGGGTGAGTGAGGATGTTACAGTCCTTGAGGTGGGAAGTACAGTACCTGCACTCTGAAGGGTGGGTGAGGATGTTACAGTCCTGGAGGTGGGAAGTACAGTACCTACATTCTGAAGGATGAGTGAGGATGTTACAGTCCTGGAGGTGGGAAGTACATTACCTGCACTCTGAAGCGTGAGTGAGGATGTTACAGTCCTGGAGATGGGAAGTACAGTACCTGCACTCTGATGGATGAGTGAGGATGTTACAGTCATGGAGGTGGGAAGTACAGTACCTGCACTCTGATGGATGAGTGAGGATGTTACAGTCCTGGAGGTGGGAAGTATAGTACCAACACTCTGAAGGATGAGTGAGGATGTTACAGTCCTTGAGGTGGGAAGTACAGTACCAGCACTCTGAAGGATGAGTGAGGATGTTACAGTCCTGGAGGTGGGAAGTACAGTACCTGCACTCTGAAGGATGAGTGAGGATATTACAGTCCTGTAGGTGGGAAGTATAGTACCAGCACTCTGAAGGATGAGTAAGGATGTTACAGTACTGGAGGTGGAAAGTACAGTACCTACACTCTGAAGGATGAGTGTGGATGTTACAGTACTGGAGGTGGGAAGTACAGTACCTGCACTCTGAAGGATGAGTGAGGATGTTACAGTCCTGGAGGTGTGAAGTACAGTACCTTCACTCTGAAGGATGAGTGAGGATGCTACAGTCCTGGAGGTGGGAAGTACAGTACCTGCACTCTGAAGGATGAGTGAGGATATTACAGTCCTGTAGGTGGGAAGTATAGTACCAGCACTCTGAAGGATGAGTGAGGATGTTACAGTCCTGGAGGTGGGAAGTACAGTACCAGCACTCTGAAGGATGGGTGAAGATGTTACAATACTGGAGGTGGGAAGTACAGTACCTGCACTCTGAAGGATGAGTGTGGATGTTACAGTCCTGGAGATGGGAAGTACAGTACCTGCACTCTGAAGGATGAGTGAGGATGTTACAGTCCTGGAGGTGGGAAGTACAGTACCAGTACTCTGAAGGATGAGTGAGGATGTTACAGTACTGGAGGTGGGAAGTACAATACCAGCACTCTGAAGGATGAGTGTGGATGTTACAATACTGGAGGTGGGAAGTACAGTACCTGCACTCTGAAGGATGAGTGTGGATGTTACAGTCCTGGAGGTGGGAAGTACAGTACCAGCACTCTGAAGGATGAGTGAGGATGTTACAGTCCTGGAGGTGGGAAGTACAGTACCAGCACTCTGAAGGATGGGTGAAGATGTTACAATACTGGAGGTGGGAAGTACAGTACCTGCACTCTGAAGGATGAGTGTGGATGTTACAGTCCTGGAGGTGGGAAGTACAGTACCAGCACTCTGAAGGATGAGTGAGGATGTTACAGTACTGGAGGTGGGAAGTACAGTACCAGCACTCTGAAGGATGAGTGAAGATGCTACAGTCCTGGAGGTGGGAAGTGCAGTACCAGCACTCTGACGGATGAGTGAGGATGTTACAGTCCTGGAGGTGGGAAGTGCAGTACCAGCACTCTGAAGGATGAGTGAGGATGTTATAGTCCTGGAGGTGGGAAGTACAGTACCAGTACTCTGAAGGATGAGTGAGGATGTTACAGTCCTGGAGGTGGGAAGTACAGTACCAGCACTCTGAAGGATGAGTGAGGATGTTACAGTCCTGGAAGTGGGAAGTACAGTACCAGCACTCTGAAGGATGAGTGAGGATGTTACAGTCCTGGAAGTGGGAAGTACAGTACCAGCACTCTGAAGGATGAGTGAGGATGTTACAGTCCTGGAGGTGGGAAGTACAGTACCAGTACTCTGAAGGATGAGTGAGGATGTTACAGTCCTGGAGGTGGGAAGTACAGTACCTACACTCTGAAGGATGAGTGAGGATGTTACAGTCCTGGAGGTGGGAAGTACAGTACCAACACTCTGAAGGATGAGTGAGGATGTTACAGTCCTGGAGGTGGGAAGTACAGTACCAGTACTCTGAAGGATGAGTGAGGATGTTACAGTCCTGGAGTTGGGAAGTACAGTACCTACACTCTGAAGGATGAGTGAGGATGTTACAGTCCTGGAGGTGGGAAGTACAGTACCAACACTCTGAAGGATGAGTGAGGATGTTACAGTCCTGGAGGTGGGAAGTACAGTACCTGCACTCTGAAGGATGAGTGAGGATGTTACAGTCCTGGAGGTGGGAGGTACAGTACCTGCACTCTGAAGGATGAGTGAGGATGTTACAGTCCTGGAGGTGGGAAGTACAGTACCAACACTCTGAAGGATGAGTGAGGATGTTACAGTCCTGGAGGTGGGAAGTACAGTACCAGTACTCTGAAGGATGAGTGAGGATGTTACAGTCCTGGAGGTGGGAAGTACAGTACCAGCACTCTGAAGGATGAGTGAGGATGTTGCAGTTCTGGAGGTGGGAAGTACAGTACCATTACTCTGAAGGATGAGTGAGGATGTTACAGTCCTGGAGGTGGGAAGTACAGTGCCAGCACTGTGAAGGATGAGTGAGGATGTTATAGTCCTGGAGGTGGGAAGTGCAGTACCAGCACTCTGAAGGATGAGTGAGGATGTTACAGTCCTGGAGGTGGGAAGTACAGTGCCAGCACTCTGAAGGATGAGTGAGGATGTTACAGTCCTGGAGGTGGGAAGTACAGTACCAGCACTCTGAAGGATGAGTGAGGATGTTACAGTCCTGGAGGTGGGAAGTACAGTACCAGCACTCTGAAGGATGAGTGAGGATGTTACAGTAGATAAGGATAGTATATATTAAGCTAGAACTGGCTAGAATATGTTACACTTATCTATAAAACTAGCTAAATAACAGAAATCAGAAGTATGTTTGTCATGTAACTAGGTGGCCAAGAATACAATGAAGAACGTTAAAATCTGAACGTTCCTCACTAGGGATGGCAGAATATCCTGACCAATAGTGGAAAGGAAAGTAAAGATAAACGATAAATAATATCGTACGTCTGACTGAGACAAGGGATTGAAGTGTTGTACAAGAGAGGGAGATGTTGGGCTGCTGTACATGGCAACACCTCTTCTGTCATGCATGTGGTAGCGACACGAAGGTAAACCTTGTACGTGTGGCAGCGATGCATGTTCCTGTGAATGTTGCATATCGTACGTGTGGCAATGCTGAATATTGAGTGTCGTACTCGTGGCAGTGTTGAATATTAAGTGTCGTACGCGTGGCAGTGTTGAATATTGAGTGTCGTACTCGTGGCAGTGCTAAATATTGTGTATTATACTTGTCAATGTTAAATATTAAATACCGTACGTGTGGCAATGCTGAATATTGAGTGTCGTACTCGTGGCAGTGTTGAATATTAAGTGTCGTACGCGTGGCAGTGTTGAATATTGAGTATCGTACGCGTGGCAGTGTTGAATATTAAGTGTCGTACGCGTGGCAGTGTTGAATATTGAGTGTCGTACGCGTGGCAGTGCTGAGTATTGAGTGTCGTACGCGTGGCAGTGCTGAGTATTGAGTGTCTTACGCGTGGCAGTGCTGAGTATTGAGTGTCGTACGCGTGGCAGTGCTGAGTATTGAGTGTCTTACGCGTGGCAGTGCTGAGTATTGAGTGTCGTACGCGTGGCAGTGCTGAGTATTGAGTGTCTTACGCGTGGCAGTGCTGAGTATTGAGTGTCTTACGCGTGGCAGTGCTAAATATTGTGTATTATACGTGTCAATGTTAAATATTAAATACCGTACGTGTGGCAGTGTTGAATATTTCATATCGTACGTGTGGCGACACTGAATACTACATAATATCAGAGAATATTAAATGTCGTACATTATAGTGACTAAAATATAATCTGATATTTCTAAAACTCATAACTTTAATAATATCATGCGTAGACGGCGCTGCCAGTGCAAGATATCGTACATAATAATAATAATAATAATAATAATAATAATAATAATAATAATAATAATAATAATAATAATAATAATAATAATAATAATTGTTATAACTAAAATGCAACAACAGCAAAAATTCACACTTGACCTACAAATCTTTACTTGTAAACGTTCAGAATCGAACGTTTTTCTATTTTCCTTCCGAGATCTCGCTGCCAGACGTATGGAATTTTTCCCCTTGCTTATTTGACGGTAAATACTTACCTCTATAGGCTTGTCTAGCTCATCCTAACCCATCCTAGCATCTTCTGAACCTCATTAACCTGAGACTAGAATGAAAAATATAGATTTTGAAGGAAATTCAGAAGAGTTAGAAATTGACTTTGATTGAAACGTTGGAAAATTAACGTTGTTAAAGTTGAGAATTATTTTATTGGCTACAACAACAACCATACATCCACTACCATACATCCACTACCATACATCCACTACCATACATCCACTACCATACATCCACTACCATACATCCACTACCATACATCCACTACCATACATCCACTACCATACATCCACTACCATACATCCACTACCATACATCCACTACCATACATCCACTACCATACATCCACTACCATACATCCACTACCATACATCCACTACCATACATCCACTACCATACATCCACTACCATACATCCACTACCATACATCCACTACCATACATCCACTACCATACATCCACTACCATACATCCACTACCATACATCCACTACCATACATCCACTACCATACATCCACTACCATACATCCCACTACCATACATCCACTACCATACATCCACTACCATACATCCACTACCATACATCCACTACCATACATCCACTACCATACATCCACTACCATACATCCACTACCATACATCCACTACCATACATCCACTACCATACATCCACTACCATACATCCACTACCATACATCCACTACCATACATCCACTACCATACATCCACTACCATACATCCACTACCATACATCCACAACCATACATCCACAACCATACATCCACTACCATACATCCACTACCATACATCCACTACCATACATCCACTACCATACATCCACTACCATACATCCACTACCATACATCCACTACCATACATCCACTACCATACATCCACTACCATACATCCACTACCATACATCCACTACCATACATACCATACTCCACTACCATACATCCACTACATACCATACCATACTCCACTACCATACATCCACTACCATACACCACTACCATACCTCTACTACCATACCTCCACTACCATACCTCCACTACCATACCTCTACTACCATACCTCCACTACCATACCTCCACTACCATACCTCCACTACCATACCTCTACTACCATACCTCCACTACCATACCTCCACTACCATACCTCTACTACCATACCTCCACTACCATACCTCCACTACCATACCTCCACTACCATACCTCCACTACCATACCTCCACTACCATACCTCCACTACCATACCTCCACTACCATACCTCCACTACCATACCTCCACTACCATACCTCCACTACCATACCTCCACTACCATACCTCCACTACCATACCTCCACTACCATACCTCCACTACCATACCTCCACTACCATACCTCCACTACCATACCTCCACTACCATACCTCCACTACCATACCTCCACTACCATACCTCCACTACCATACCTCCACTACCATACCTCCACTACCATACCTAAACTACCATACCTCCACTACCATACCTCCACTACCATACCTCCACTACCATACCTCCACTACCATACCTCTACTACCATACCTCCACTACCATACCTCCACTACCATACCTCCACTACCATACCTCCACTACCATACCTCCACTACCATACCTCCACTACCATACCTCCACTACCATGCGTCCACTACCATACATCCACTACCGTACATCCACTACCATGCATCCACTACCATACATCCACTACCATACATCCACTACCATACATCCACTACCATACATTCACTACCATACATCCACTACCATACATCCACTACCATACATCCACTACCATACATCCACTACCATACATCCACTACCAAACATCCACTACCGCATATCCACTCTCATACATCCACTACCATACACCCACTACCATACATCCACTACCATACATCCACTACCATACATCCACTACCATACATCCATTACCATACATCCACTACCATACATCCACTACCATACATCCACTACCATACATCCACTACCATCGCAACCATACATCCATAACCATCACAGCCATACATCCACTACCATGCATTCACTACCATCGCAACCATACATCCACTACCATCACAGCCATACATCCACTACCATACATCCACTACCATACATCCACAACCATACATTCACTACCATCAGAACCATACATCCACTATCATTACAACCATACATCCACTACCATCACAACCATGCATCCGCTACCATCACAACCATACATCCACCACCATCAGAACCATACATCCACTACCATCACAACAATACATCCACTACCATCACAACCATACATCCACTACCATCACAACCATACATCCACTACCATCACAACCATACATCCACTACCATCACAACCATACATCCACTACCATCACAACTATACATCTACTACCATACATCCGCTACCATCACAGCCATACATCCACTACCATCACAACTATACATCTACTACCATACATCCACTACCATCACAACCATACATCCACTACCATCACAACCATATATCCACTACCATACATCCACAATAATCAGAGCCATACATCCACTACCGTCAGAACCATACATCCACTACCATCACAGCCGTACATCCACTGCCATCACAGCCATACGTTCACTACCATACATCCATTACCATACATCCAAAACCATACATCCACTACCATCAGAACCATACATCCACTATCATCACAACCATACATCCACTACCATCACAACCATACATCCACTACCATCACAATTATACATATACTACCATACATCCACTACCATCACAGCCATACATCCACCACCATCACAACCATACATCCACTACCATCAGAACCATACATCCACTATCATCACAACCATACATCCACTACCATCACAACCATACATCCACTACCATCACAATTATACATATACTACCATACATCCACTACCATCACAATCATACATCCACTACCATCACAACCATACATCCACTACCATCACAATCATACATCCACTACCATCACAATCATACATCCACTACCATCACAACCATACATCCACTACCATCACAATCATACATCCACTACCATCACAATTATACATATACTACCATACATCCACTACCATCACAGCCATACATCCACTACCATCACATCCATACATCCACTACCATCACAACCATACATCCACTACCATCACAACCATACATCCACTACCATCACAACCATACATCCACTACCATACATCCACTACCATCACAACCATACATCCACTACCATCACAACCATACATCCACTACCATCACAACCATACATCCACTACCATCACAACCATACATCCACTACCATCACAACCATACATCCACTACCATACATCCACTACCATACACCCACTACCATACATCCACTATTATACATCCACTACCATACATCCATTACCATACATCCACTACCATACATCCACTACTATACATCCACTACCATACATCCACTACCATCGCAACCAAACATCCACTATCATCACAGCCATACATCCACTACCATACATCCACTACCATATATCCACTACCATACATCCACTACCATACATCCACAACCATACATTCATTACCATCAGAACCATACATCCACTATCATCACAACCATACATCCACTACCATCACAACCATACATCCACTACCATCACAACCATACATTTACTGCCATCAAAATCATACATCCACTACCATCACAATTATACATCTACTACCATACATCCACTACCATCACAACCATACATCCATTACCATACATCCACTACCATCACAATCATATATCCACTACCATACATCCACAATCATCAGAACCATACATCCACTACCGTCAGAACCATACATCCACTAACATACATCCACTACCATACATCTACTACCATACATCCACTACCATACATCTACTACCATACATCCACTACCATACATCTACTACCATACATCTACTACCATACATCCACTACCATACATCTACTACCATACATCCACTACCATACATCTACTACCATACATCCACTACCATACATCTACTACCATACATCCACTACCATCACAACCATGCATCCACTACCATCACAACAATACATCCACTACCATACATCCACTACCATACATCCACTACCATACATCCACTACCATACATCCACTACCATCACTACCATACATCCACTACCATCCCAACCATACATCCACTACCATCCCAACCATACATCCACTACCATCACTAACATACATCCACTACCATACATTCACTACCATACATCCACTACCATCACTACCATACATCCACTACTATCACAACCATACATCCACTACTATCACAACCATACATCCACTACTATCACTACCATACATCCACTACCATCACTACCATACATCCACTACCATCACAACCATACATCCACTACTATCACAACCATACATCCACTACCATACATTCACTACCATACATCCACTACCATCACAACCATACATCCACTACCATACATCCACTACCATCACTAACATACATCCACTACCACACATCTACTACCGTACATCCACTACCATCACAACCATACATCCACTACCATACATTCACTACCATACATCCACTACCATCACAACCATACATCCACTACCATACATCCACTACCATACATTCACTACCATACATCCACTACCATCACAACCATACATCCACTACCATACATCCACTACCATACATTCACTACCATACATCCACTACCATCACAACCATACATCCACTACCATCACAACCATACATCCACTACCATACATTCACTACCATACATCCACTACCATCACAACCATACATCCACTACCATACATCCACTACCATACACCCACTACCATCACAACCATACATCCACTACCATACATCCACAACCATACATCCACTACCATACACCCACTACCATCACAATCATACATCCACTACCATACATCCACTACCATACACCCACTACCATCACAATCATACATCCACAACCATACATCCACTACCATACACCCACTACCATCACAATCATACATCCACTACCATACATCCACAACCATACACCCACTACCATCACTATCATGCATCCACTACCATTAAAACCATACATCCACTACCGTCAGAACCATACATCCACTACCATACATCCACTACCATCACAACCATACATTCTTTGCCATCACAACCATACATTCACTACCATACATCCACTACCATCAGAACCATACATCCACTACCATCACAGCCATACATCCACTATAATCACAACCATACGTCCACTACCATCACAACCATACATTCACTACCATCACAACCATACATTCACTACCATACATCCACTACCATCAGAACCATACATCCACTACCATCACAGCCATACATCCACTACCATCACTGCCATACATCTACTACCATCACAACCATACATTCACTACCATCACAACCATACATTCACTACCATACATCCACTACCATCAGAACCATACATCCACTACCATCACAGCCATACATCCACTACCATCACTGCCATACATCCACCACCATCACAACCATACATTCACTACCATCACAACCATACATTCACTACCATACATCCACTACCATCAGAACCATACATCCACTACCATCACAGCCATATATCCACTACCATCACAACCATACATTCACTACCTTCAGAACCATACATCCACTACCATCACTACCATACATCCACCACCATCAGAACCATACATCCACTACCATCAGAACCATACATCCACTACCATCACAGCCATATATCCACTACCATCACAACCATACATCCACTACCTTCAGAACCATACATCCACTACCATCACTACCATACATCCACCACCATCAGAACCATACATCCACTACCATCACAACCATACATCCACTACCATCACAACCATACATCCACTATCATCACAACCATACATTCACTACCATCACAACCATACATCCACCACCATCACAACCATACATCTACTACCATACATTCACTACCATACATCCGCTACCATCACAACCATACATCCACTACCATCACAACCATACATCCACTACCATACATTCACTACCATACGTCCACTACAATCACAACCATACATCCACTACCATACATCCACTACCATACATCCACTACCATACATCCACTACCATACACCCACTACCATCACAATCATACATCCACCACCATCACTACCATAAATTCACTACCATCAGAACCATACATCCACTACCATCACAACCATACATCCACTACCATACATCCACTACCATACATCCACTACCATACACACACTACCATCACAATCATACATCCACTACCATCACTACCATACATTCACTACCATCAGAACCATACATCCACTACCATCACTACCATACATCCACTACGATCACAACCAAACATCCACTACCATCACAACCATACATCCACTACCATCAGAACCATACATCCACTACCATACATCCACTACCATCATAACCATATATCGACTACCATACATCCACTATCATCAGAACCATACATCCACTACCGTCACAGCCATACATCCACTACCATCACTGCCATACATCCACTACCATCACAAAAATACATCCACTACCATCACAACCATACATTCACTACCATACATCCACTACCATCAGAACCATACATCCACTACCATCACAGCCATACATCTACTACCATCACAACCATACATTCACTACCATCACAAGCATGCATCCACTACCATCACAACCATACATCCACTACCATCTCTACCATACATCCACTACCATCAGAACCATACATCCACTACCATCACAACCATACATCCACTACCATACAGCCACTACCATACATCCACTACCATACACACACTACCATCACAATCATGCATCCACTACCATCACTACCATACATTCACTACCATCAGAACCATACATCCACTACCATCACTACCATACATCCACTACGATCACAACCATACATCCACTACCATCACAACCATACATCCACTACCATCAGAACCATACATCCACTACCATACATCCACTACCATCATAACCATACATCCACTACCATCACAGCCATACATCCACTACCATCACTGCCATACATCCACTACCATCACAAAAATACAGCCACTACCATCACAACCATACATTCACTACCATACATCCACTACCATCAGAACCATACATCCACTACCATCACAGCCATACATCTACTACCATCACAACCATACATTCACTACCATCACAAGCATGCATCCACTACCATCACAACCATACATCCACTACCATCTCTACCATACATCCACTACCATCACAACCATACATCCACTAACTTCACAGCCATACATCCACTACCATCACAGCCATGCATCCACTACCATCACAACCATACACTCACTACCATACATCCGCTACTATCACAACCATACATCCACTACCATCACTGCCGTATATCCACTACCATCACGGCCATACATTCACTAACATCACAACTATACGTCCACTACCATTACAACCATACATTCACTAACATCACAACTATACGTCCACTACCATTACAACCATACATTCACTACCATCACAGCCATACATTCACTACCATACATCCACTACCATCAAAACCATACATCCACTACCATCACAGTCATACATCCACTACCATCACTGCCATACATCCACTACCATCAGAACCATACATTCACTACCATCACAACCATACATTCACTACCATGCATCCACTACCATCAGAACCATACATCCACTACCATCAGAACCATACATCCACTGCCATCACAGCCATACATCCACTACCATCACAACCATACATTCACTACCATACACCCACTACTATGACAACCATACATCCACTACCATCACAGCCGTATATCCACTACCATCACAGCCATGCAGCCACTACCATCAGAACCATACATCCACTACCATCACAGCCATACATCCACTACCATCACAACCATACATTCACTTCCATACATCCACCACCATCAGAACCGTACATCCACTACCATCACAGCCATACATCCACTACCATCACAGCCATACATCCACTACCATCAGAACCATACATCCACTACTATCACAGCCATACATTCACTACCATCCCAGCCATACATCCATCACCATCACAGCCATACATCCACTACCATCACAACCATACATCCACTACCATAAGAACCATACATCCACTACCATCACAGCCATACATCCACTACCATCACAGCAATACATCCACTACCATCAGAACCATACACCCACTACCATCACAGCCATACATCCACTACCATCACAGCCATACATCCACTACCATCACAGCAATACATCCACTACCATCACAGCCATACATCCACTACCATCACAGCAATACATCCACTACCATCACAGCCATACATCCACTACCATCACAGCAATACATCCACTACCATCACAGCCATACATCCACTACCATCACAGCAATACATCCACTACCATCACAGCCATACATCCACTACCATCACAGCAATACATCCACTACCATCAGAACCATACACCCACTACCATCACAGCAATACATCCACTACCATCAGAACCATACATCCACTACCATCACAGCAATACATCCACTACCATCACAGCCATACATCCACTACCATCACAGCAATACATCCACTACCATCAGAACCATACATCCACTACCATCACAGCAATACATCCACTACCATCACAGCCATACATCCACTACCATCACAGCAATACATCCACTACCATCACAGCCATACATCCACTACCATCACAGCAATACATCCACTACCATCACAGCCATACATCCACTACCATCACAGCAATACATCCACTACCATCAGAACCATACATCCACTACCATCACAGCAATACATCCACTACCATCACAGCCATACATCCACTACCATCACAGCAATACATCCACTACCATCAGAACCATACACCCACTACCATCACAGCCATACATCCACTACCATCACAGTCATACATCCACTACCATCACAGCCATACATCCACTACCATCAGAACCATACATCCACTACCATAACAGCCATACATCCACTACCATCACAGACATACATCCACTACCATCACAGCCATACATCCACTACCATCAGAACCATACATCCACTGCCATCACAGCCATACATCCACTACCATCACAGCCATGCATCCACTACCATTACAGCCATACATCCACTACGATCAGAACCATACATCCACTACCATCACAACCATACATCCACCCTCATCAGAACTATACATCCACTACCATCAGAACCATGCATCACATCCACTACCATCACAACCATACATCCACCACCATCAGAACCATACATCCACTACCATCACAACCATACATCCACTACCATCACAACCATACATCCACTACCATCAGAACCATACATCCACTACCATCAGAACCATACATCCACTACCATCACAACCATACATCCACCACCATCAGAACCATACATCCACTACCATCAGAACCATACATCCACTACCATCAGAACCATACATCCACTACCATCCCAACCATACATCCACTACCATCAGAACCATACATCCACTACCATCACAACCATACATCCATTACAATCACAACCATACATCCACTACCATCACAACCATACATCCACCACCATCAGAACCATACATCAACTACCATCACATCTATGCCTCACCACATCACTGGTAGGGGTGGGGATGGTTGTTGGGGGTGGGGGTGGGGGGAGTATCGGAGTTTAGGAAGTTAGGAAGGTATGTGGGTAGTTGGGTGGGGGGATGGGAGGGAATGATGGTAGTGGGTTAGGAAGGTAAGAGGTTAGGGGGTAGGAAGGTAAGAGGTTAGGGGGTAGGAAGGTAAGAGGGTAGGGGGTAGGAAGGTTAGAAGTTTGGGGGTAGTAAGGTACGTGGGTTGGAGGGTAGGAAGGTAAAAGGGTAGTGGGGTAGGAAGGTAAGAGGGTAGGGGGGTAGTAAGGTAAGAAGGTAGGGGGTAGGAAGGTAAGAGGGTAGAGGGGTAGGAAGGTAAGAGGGTAGGGGGGTAGTAAGGTAAGAAGGTAGGGGGTAGGAAGGTAAGTGGGTAGAGGGGTAGGAAGGTAAGATGGTAGGGGGGTAGTAAGGTAAAAGGTTTGGGGGTAGGCGGGTAGGGTGGCCTGGCAGTTCTGGCATTACTCACTCAATCAATTTCCCTTCATATTAACCTCCAGTGTTGCCATTATATACTGAGTGGCCAGTCTTACCCTTACTTTATACCCACAGTTTTTGTGGTGTGGGGGGTGCGGTATTTCTGATACTTGTGGATGTAATATACGGTGT
The DNA here is from genome assembly GCF_038502225.1 of Cherax quadricarinatus. Classification (NCBI taxonomy): domain Eukaryota; kingdom Metazoa; phylum Arthropoda; class Malacostraca; order Decapoda; family Parastacidae; genus Cherax; species Cherax quadricarinatus. The sequence continues at coordinate 5,698,132 of NC_091353.1, forward strand.
CCTGTAGCTGTATCCGTAGCGATCTTGGCTCACACATTGAGGTCCGGAGATCGAATCCCCAGTACGGCTGGAAAACATTAGGGACGTGTTTCTTAAAGACACCTACTGTCCCTGTTCACCCATGAGTATAAAATGGGTACCTGGGTGTTAGTGGACTGGTGTGGGTCGCATCCTGGGACAAAACTGACCTAATTTGCTGGAAATGCTCAGCATAACAAGCGACTTTCTATATAGTAGTATGTCATTGATGTCAGCGATGGTCTGTATACCTTGTACATGTTCTGGTAGAAATTGTATTCAATTCAAAGTTTATTCTCTATAAGGATTACAATGTTGAGTTTACAGAAATTTGGTTATTGTGTGGTTTACATGTTGTAAAATAGTGATTACAGAGTGTACCACTAGAACGCTTAGCATGGCTAGGCATTTCGGGCAGACTTAGTTTTATTCTTAATTGTAAAATATTACAAATTATGAGGTAAGTTGGTATTATGGCTAAGTGACTAAATACTAGTTTGTGAGTTTAGCAATGTGAATGCTTTTGTTTTGGCACAGTACATAGTTTCAGTATTGGAGTATCACAGGATTCATTATTTTAAGATTGAGATTAATATTTCTGTTTATGGTCAAATGGGTGAGTGAGTGTAAGTGTGAACCACCAGGTGGTATTCGTGTAGTTAGTTGATGGGGTGTATCAGGGAGATAAGATGTTTTCTAATGGTAGTTTTGAAGGTGATGAATGTGTCTGCAGTTCTAGAGTTCTCAGGTAGGGTGTTCCAGATTTTAGGGCCTTTGACATACATTGAATTTTTGTAAAGGTTTAGTCGGACACGGGGAATGTCGTAGAGATGTTTGTGTCTGGTGTTATGCCTGTGGGTTCTGTCACAACTATCAAGAAAGTGTTTTAGGTCAAGGTTGATATTAGAGTTTAAGGTCCTGTAGATGTAGATTGCACAGTAGTAAGTGTGGATGTTCTGAACAGGGAGTAAGTTTAGGTCTATGAAGAGTGAGGGGGTGTGTTGCCAGGGATGGGATTTAGTGATTATTCTTACTGCAGCTTTTTGTTGGGTTATTATTGGCTTTAGGTGTGTTGCTGCAGTTGATCCCCAAGCACAAATAGCATAGGTGAGGTATGGATAAATAAGTGAGTGGTATAGTGTGAGAAGGGCATTTTGCGGCACGTAGTATCGTATCTTGGAGAGGATCCCAACCGTTTTGGATACTTTTTTGGTTATATGCTGGATATGGGTGCTGAAATTCAGGTTGTTGTCAAGGTATAAGCCTAGGAATTTGCCCCCATTATTTCTGGTAATTAGAGTGTTGTCAATCTTAATGTTAATTTGTGCATCTCCTGCTCTGCTACCAAACATAATATAGTAGGTTTTGTCAGTGTTAAGCGTAAGTTTATTGGCTGTCATCCAAGTCGATATTTTGATCAGCTCCTCATTCACAATGGTGTTGAGGGTGGCAAGATTAGGGTGAGAGATGACATAAGTCGTGTCGTCAGCAAAGAGAATGGGTTTCAGGTGTTGGGATATGTTTGGAAGGTCATTGATGTATATGAGGAAGAGCAGGGGACCAAGGACACTTCCCTGCGGAACTCCAGTATCAAGTGGCCGTGTTGCTGATGCTGTGTCTTTAATGGTGACATACTGATACCTATTAGTAATGTAAGATTTGAAATATGCAAGCGCATGGCCTCTTATACCGTAATGATCAAGTTTGTGGAGTAGGATGTCGTGGTCTACTGTGTCAAAAGCTTTTCTTAGGTCAATAAAAATTCCTAGTGGATATTCCTTATTTTCCAATGCTGTGTAAAGCAGATCTAGCATTTTTATGATTGCATCATTAGTGCTTTTATTTTTCCTGAATCCAAATTGGCAGGGGTTGAGTATGTTTTGAGCCGTTATAAATGAATACAGTCTCCTGTGCACGAGTTTCTCAAAGATTTTGGATAGCAATGGTAAGTTAGATATTGGCCTATAGTTGTTTAAGTCTGTAGGGTCACCACCTTTATGTATTGGTGTAACCCTTGCCATCTTGAGTAGTTTCGGGAAGGTGCTAGTCTCTAGTGACTTGTTAAAAAGTAATGAAATAGCATGCGAAAGGACATGGGCCGCTCGCTTTTACAGTAATGGTGGGACATGTGACAGATTCCCCGAGTTATTTTTAAGTGACTTTATGATCTCAGTGACTTCCGTGGGCTCAGTTGGTGCAAGATAGAAGGAATTAGGGAAATTCCCATCTAGGTAGTCCCCGGCATGGGCATTGGTATGTGGGATTTTACTGGCGAGATTAGATCCTATGGTTGAGAAGAAGTCGTTTATCTTGTTAGCTGTGTCAGTGGGATGTAGTGGTGTTTCATTAGGTTTAGTTAGGACAATATTCTTGGTTTTTCTCAGTTTGTGGGTCCCTAGAATCTGAGAGAGTGTTTTCCAGGTCTTTTTTATCTCCTCTAGTGTCTGTGAATCTACTGGAGTAGTATAGTTGTTTGGCTTTTTTTATTACTTTGGTGAGAGCTGATGAATAGTGTTTAAGAGTATCTTTGTGTATTAAGCCCTGTCTATATTGCTTTTCATATTGGTGTTTCTTGTCAATGGATTTCAGAATGGTGCTGGTTAGCCATGGGCAACCAAGCCGTTTGTTTGTGATCTGTTTTGTTTTTATAGGACAATGTTTGTTGTATAGTCTAAGTAATTTGTTAAGAAAAATGTCTGTCCAGTCATCAATACCATTGGCCTTGGAGAATTCTGTAGGCCAGTCAACAGTCTCTAGGTCAGCTGTGAACTTCCTTACTGAGGCCTCGTCATAGAGTCTAAATGAGACTTTGTTGTATTCAGGTGGTGGTTTACTAATGTTTGTCAGGAGGAAGGTAGGGCAGTGGTCTGTAGTGCTATCTGTGATTATCCCTGATTTAAGGGGGGCTAGTGTATTGGTCCATATGTGGTCTATTATGGTTGCACTTGTCTCAGTGAGCCTGGTTGGTTTAGTTATTGTTGGTATGAGAAGTGTGTTGTTCATATTGTTGATGAAATCAGTTACAGGCTGATCATCTAGTAAGCCAAGGTTGATGTTGAAGTCTCCAGCTAAGAGAAGGTGGTGCTTATTCATTTGTCTGTTTGTTATTAGTGACTTTAATTTCTCACTGAAATTTGGGATGTTTGTGTGAGGTATCCGGTAAATGGCACCGATTGTTATAGGTGTCTTAAGGTTTTTTACAGTAAAATTAGCAAAAATGTATTCCCCATATTCATCACTAAAGCAAGTGGTGCTAATACAAGATAATTGGTTAGCGTAATAGATTGCAATACCACCCCCAACTTGGTTTGTTCTGCAGTTGTGAATTGCTGTGTATCCTGGTAGAGGGTAGATATCTATTGTGTCCTGCTTAAGCCAGGTCTCAGTAAGAATAATGCAGGAGAAGGGTGTCTTTAGTGATTCAAGGAGTGCTAGGAGGTCATCATAGTGTTTGCTTAAGGACCTGATGTTGTAGTTAAGTACTGATAGACTTTTAGCATTGTTTAGGATAGTGGTGGCTTGTGATGCTGTGTAATAAAGGCAGTTACTTTCCAGTAGGTTTTGATTGGGTGTCAGATTATGGAGGTTTAGATCAGGGTCAACGTGATCAATCATCTTCTAGGTTTAAATTATGGTTATTTATATCCTGAGTTATGTGTTGAGTTCTACTACTGATATTTGTAGTGGTTGGAAGTTTGGACAAGTATATAGCTAGAGTATTTTGGTCATGTAGGGTATAGTCACTACTACACATAATGAAGTTGATGTTGTCTATGTGTTGTGCTGGAATGAACTAAAGTACAACTAGGTATAAACTAGTAATATAAAAATACAAATTAAAAACAGAACAAGACTCTCACTTGTAATTGCACTAAGGTCTAATAATGACTTTTGTGGAGTCTATGTTTTAAGCTAGAATGAGCTATAGTACAGTAGGTTTAATCTAATAATATAAAAATACAAATTAAAAATAGCACTAGTCTCTCACTAGTAATTGCACTATGGTCTAATATAGTGAATTTGGTATTGACTATGTATTGAGCTAGAAAGAGCTATAGTACAACTAGGTTTAGTCTAATAATATAAAAATACAAATTACAAATAGCACTAGTCTCTCACTAGTAATTGCACTATGGTCTAGTATAGTGAATTTGGTATTGACTATGTATTGAGCTAGAATGAGCTAGAGTAAAACTGTGATTAATCTAATAATATAATAAAGGAACAAGACTCTCAATTGTAATTGCACTAAGATCTTATATAAGTTGTTTACAAGAATTAGAGTATAATTAGATTTAAATTGACAGGATAAAATACACAAATTAAGGTAGCAAAATAATAATAAAAAAAAGAATTGATAAAAATAAAAATGGCAATGACTTGGTTATAATATGCTAGTAAGATGGTAGACAGGATGATATAAAAGTTGTAGTTGAAAATACTAGGTTAAAAAAGTATGAAATAAAAATGGTCAATAAAAGAAGTTTACAATAAGTTTGATCAATATAGTTTAAAGTAAAATTGGGCAATAATAGGGATTTACAATAAAATTGGGCAATTGAGTATTTTTTAAAGTGAGGTAGAATTATTGAAGACAAGTTATGGTTAGTTTATAATAAAATAAGATGGAACAGTGATGTGGTAAGTTGTAAAAAAGGAGATAGATTCTGTAGATATTAAACACAATTAAGACTATGATGGTCGTTGAATACAACAATGACAATCAAAAGTAGTTGGGGTATTAGAATTTTAGAATTTTAGGGGGGCACAAATTTATGACAATATAACACTAACGGTGGACTATGGGTATTATCTGCACTTTACTCTGATTCTGTTAGTCCAGCTTCACTTAGGAATGTTTTAAGGTCATGTTCTGTGGAGATGAAGTATCTCTTCCCAGTGGGCTGTTTCCTAACTGCTATTTTTCCATCCCTCACAAAGCACTGGTGGATTTTTTGGGCATAGCGTAATTTTCTTAGCCGATAAAGAAGGTTTTGTCTCGTTTTGGTAAGGCATCATTGACGTAAACATCAGTTTTCATAGAAATAGATGTTTTTAGTAGGTTGTTTCTTTGTAGGCTAGTTTGGAATTTTAACAGCACTGTTTTTTTACCTGCTTGGTAGCCCATCAGTTTGCAATCCTTTAAGTCATCACTACGTATGTTAAGGCGAAGGTGGTCCTTGATAAGCTGTAGGGTGGTCTCCATGCAGGTCTCTTGGGTGACTGTGGGTGGGAGATGTTTGCTGTTAACTACAACAGCGTCAGATAGCTGCTGTTGGTCATTATGGTCTTGGAAGTTGGTTATGACATTGGCAAGTTGTTGGTTCACTCTTGATCTTTCCTCTGTAATGTTGGTAGTAAGTAGGGTGACTTGGTCTTTTAGAGTGTTGATGGTGTCTAGGGACCGGGTGTGGGTGTTGCTTTGTTGTTCTAGAGTGTCTAGTTTATGTTCTAGAGCAGTGATCTTGTTGAGGTAATCTGCATTGCTAGCCTTTAGTTCCTGCATTTCTTGAGTTAGTTTGGTGATCGTTTGGTTCTGAATCATAAGGAGTTTAGCTATTTCTGGGTCGGTGATCTTCTTGACATCAAATACTGGGAAGGAGTTATCTTGGACTGTAGAGGCGGCCATGTTTGTTGTTGTCTGTCGTGTGTTGTGGTGATGCCGGTGGGTGATGAGGGTTGTGTCCTGGCTGGCAGTACCACAAGTTTTCCTCGTGTTATTACTGCTCTCACCTTTGATGTTAGGAGTCCTTAGCTGGTTACTGGATCTTCTTTTATTGTTCTGACCCTTGTCCATTGGCTGTGGCTTCGGGTGAATAGTAGGCGATGGGTGATGGGTGAATGTTGTGGAGTATCACTTCAGTGGCAGCGGGGTAGGAGGTAGTAGTACGAGTTTTATTAGTTGGTAATTTGTGAACTTTTGGGTGATTTCTGCAGTTGCTTTATATCATTCTGGGTATCCACACATGTTAGTGTTATGCGGGTCTTGATTAGGTCATCACTGGGCTGCTGGGAACCGCAGGTAGAAGTAAAAATAGAGGACAAGGTTCCTGTTGCCGCTGCCGCTGCCGCTGCCGAATATTTTCGTTGTGATATCCTAATATCTAGAGGTTTACCAGTGCATCTCCCACCTAAGTCACAACCATTACTTTACACTCCACCAACACAACCTAAGTCACAACCATTACTTTACACTCCACCAACACAACCTAAGTCACAACCATTACTTTACACTCCACCAACACAACCTAAGCAGAATTCTTTATTAAAAAATTTCAACAGTGCGTGAATTCTTATAAATTGCTTGTATGTTAAATATTTTAAGAGCATTTTCTGAGATATTCACTTCTCAGTGTATATACACTGATATCCTTGTATCTACACACGTTTACACACATCTGTCCTACATAGGTTTGATAACTTTCAGCTTATATATATATATATATATATATATATATATATATATATATATATATATATATATATATATATATATATATATATATATATATATATATATATACATACATATATATATATATATATATATATATATATATATATATATATATATATATATATATATATATATATATATATATATATATATATATATATATATATATATATATTTTTATTATCACACTGGCCGATTCCCACCAAGGCAGGGTGGCCCGAAAAAGAAAAACTTTCACCATCATTCACTCCATCACTGTCTTGCCAGAAGGGTGCTTTACACTACAGTTTTTAAACTGCAACATTAACACCCCTCCTTCAGAGTGCAGGCACTCTGAACCCCTGAACCCCTTCATAAATGTTACTTTGCTCACACTCCAACAGCACGTCAAGTATTAAAAACCATTTGTCTCCATTCACTCCTATCAAACACGCTCACGCATACCTGCTGGAAGTCCAAGCCCCTCGCACACAAAACCTCCTTTACCCCCTCTCTCCAACGTTTCCTAGGCCGACCCCTACCCCTTCCTTCCACTACAGACTGATACACTCTTGAAGTCATTCTGTTTCGCTCCATTCTCTCTACATATCCAAACCACCTCAACAACCCTTCCTCAGCCCTCTGGACAACAGTTTTGGTAATCCTGCACCTCCTCCTAACTTCCAAACTACGAATTCTCTGCGTTATATTCACACCACACATTGCCCTCAGACATGACATCTCCACTGCCTCCAGCCTTCTCCTCGCTGCAACATTCATCACCCATGCTTCACACCCATATAAGAGTGTTGGTAAAACTATACTCTCATACATTCCCCTCTTTGCCTCCAAGGACAAAGTTCTTTGTCTCCACAGACTCCTAAGTGCACCACTCACTCTTTTTCCCTCATCAATTCTATGATTCACCTCATCTTTCATAGACCCATCCGCTGACACGTCCACTCCCAAATATCTGAATACATTCACCTCCTCCATACACTCTCCCTCCAATCTGATATACAATCTTTCATCACCTAATCTTTTTGTTATCCTCATAACCTTACTCTTTCCTGTATTCACCTTTAATTTTCTTCTTTTGCACACCCTACCAAATTCATCCACCAATCTCTGCAACTTCTCTTCAGAATCTCCCAAGAGCACAGTGTCATCAGCAAAGAGCAGCTGTGACAACTCCCACTTTGTGTGTGATTCTTTATCTTTTAACTCCACGCCTCTTGCCAAGACCCTCGCATTTACTTCTCTTACAACCCCATCTATAAATATATTAAACAACCACGGTGACATCACACATCCTTGTCTAAGGCCTACTTTTACTGGGAAATAATTTCCCTCTTTCTTACATACTCTAACTTGAGCCTCACTATCCTCGTAAAAACTCTTCACTGCTTTCAGTAACCTACCTCCTACACCATACACTTGCAACATCTGCCACATTGCCCCCCTATCCACCCTGTCATACGCCTTTTCCAAATCCATAAATGCCACAAAGACCTCTTTAGCCTTATCTAAATACTGTTCACTTATAAGTTTCACTGTAAACACCTGATCCACACACCCCCTACCTTTCCTAAAGCCTCCTTGTTCATCTGCTATCCTATTCTCCGTCTTACTCTTAATTCTTTCAATAATAACTCTACCATACACTTTACCAGGTATACTCAGCAGACTTATCCCCCTATAATTTTTGCACCCTCTTTTATCCCCTTTGCCTTTATACAAATGAACTATGCATGCTCTCTGCCAATCCCTAGGTACCTTACCCTCTTCCATACATTTATTAAATAATTGCACCAACCACTCCAAAACTATATCCCCACCTGCTTTTAACATTTCTATCTTTATCCCATCAATCCCGGCTGCCTTACCCCCTTTCATTTTACCTACTGCCTCACGAACTTCCCCCACACTCACAACTGGCTCTTCCTCACTCCTACAAGATGTTATTCCTCCTTGTCCTATACACGAAATCACAGCTTCCCTATCTTCATCAACATTTAACAATTCATATATATAAAATATATATATATATATATATATATATATATATATATATATATATATATATATATATATATATATATATATATATATATATATATATAAGCACTGCATACCTTGTCCTAAGGTTCGTAGGTTCGAGTCTCCCTCAGCCAGAGATCAGTGTTTGTGTATATTTCGCATGCTCTCGCGAATTCCTTGCATATATATATATATATATATATATATATATATATATACATATATATATATATATATCTATATATATATATATTTATATATATATATTGTATATATATTTATATATATATATGTATATATATTTATATATATATATATATATATATATATATATATCTATGTGTGTGTGTGTGTGTGTATATGCAATACGATCAGGAACATGTGATCTTGAAAATGCAAGAGTAGAGTGCTCAAGTACTTTCACACGTCTCTGTGTGTCATCAGGAGCTATGCAATGTTGCAACTGAAGCAACATAAGAAATAAGGGAGTTTACTCGTAGTAAGTTTGCATAGCAACACGCAAACTTACCCATTTAAAGACTTAGTTAATGTCCACTTGGAGATCTGCAGTGTCCTCAGTAGATGGCACTGATGGCACTGTCGTCTATCCTAACTGTATATGCCCATCCTAACTGTATTTATCCATCTTAAGTAAATGAAGGGATGATTACCTGGAGATACCTGGAGAGGGTTTTGGGGGGGTCAGCGCCCCCACAGCCCGGTCTGAGACCAATCCTCGTGTGTACATTCTAGCCCAGATATCTGGTCATTCTACAAACATTCTCTTGTGTCTCACGAGTCAATATTTCTCCCAGTTAAGGTCGTGGTTGGCAGGCTGGCTGGGAGAGTAATATTCTAAACATCTGAGAGAGACATTTTAATATATATCTGCAGATGGGGATCAAAGGAGACCAGAAACACAATATTGGAACTCTCTCTCTCTCTCTCTCTGTATATATATATATATATATATATATATATATATATATATATATATATATATATATATATATATATATATATATATATATATATATATATATATATATATATATTTGGATCCACATTGTTCATTATGCTAGAATCCCAAAGCAACTTCTCAAAGACAAATACATTTTTATTCCTTTTATAAGAGTGTATATATACCTCCTCCCCCCCACACCAAGAAGATGGTTATCATAACAAAACAACTCAAAGACAAGAGAATAAAAATATATTTTTTTCAGAGCATTGTGTCAGTGCTAGATTTTATTAATTACTGACCTGGAAGTTCAATTAAAAATATTGAACATTGAACCTGCACATGATGCTGGTAGATGCATGTAATTGAAGGCGATCGGGTGAGTCATTCTCGAGGATAATAATAATGTAAAGTAAAAGGACACAAGTGCAACTAATGTGACATTTATTGTGGCAACGTTTCGCTCTCCAGGAGCTTTATCAAGCCATTACAAACAATACACGGACACAGAGGGTATATAAAGGCTCAGAGTGAGGTGAATACTAGTGAGGTACCATTTCGATGTTCACTAGTGGTAGTAGTAGTAGTAGTAGTAGTGGTAGTGACAAAAGTAATACAATATGGTAAAGCAATTAATTCGTACATGAGTAAAAGGATATAAAAGCTATTACTTGGGTAACATAAAAATAGGTTGGACAAATATAAACTGGAATGAGGCAGCTTGTTTCAGTGTTCACTCTCTGTGCTTTGTGTAGTATAACAGGAGAGACTATGTGATGGCAGGGTTTACTGTTTTCAGGAGGATTCTTGCTAAGACTTCGGAGATGGTGAAGCTGCCGTTGTTTTGTTTAATTGTATTCGAAACAGCGATCAGTGCTGATTCAAGGCACTTGCGTGTGCGGAAATTAGTTTCTTTTATCACTAATTGGGCGTCTCTGAATTTCATAAGATGATTGGTGGAATTTCGGTGTAGTACACAGGCGTTGTTTAAGTTGTCGTTCCTACATACGTAGATGTGTTCATTGAGGCGGGTGTCGAGGTTTCTTGCTGTTTCACCTACGTAGATCTTGTCACAGCCTCCACAGGGTATAGTGTAAACTCCTGCATTGACTGGTTCGTGGTGCTTGGGTTTTGTCCTGGTTAGATCCTTTATTGAAGTGGTAGAAGCGATGGCGACTCTGGTGTTAGCTTGTGAAAGTACTTTTGAGACGTTTAGTGCAACCTGGCTGTTGGGAAGAATTATAACTTTGTTGGGAGCGGTGTTGATGCGTGGAGAATTGATGATCTGAAGAGCTCTTCTCTTGCAGTCTTTGATGAAAAAAGAAGGAAATTGTAGCTCAGTGAATGTTTGGTGAATGTAAGTACATTCCTCGTCAAGAAACTCAGGACTACAAATTCGGTATGCTCTTAGGAAAAACCCGATGATGATGCCTCTTTTGGTCTTGGTATCTTGACTGGAATAGAAGTGTGTGAGATCATTTTTATTGGTGGGTTTCCGATAAACTTGAAATCTTAGGTTGTTGTCTACTTTGTGAATGAGGACGTCGAGGAAAGGTAGCTTGTCATTGGACTCTTCTTCTAGTGTAAACTGAATCGCTGGTTCAACTGCGTTGAGCCTTGCCTGAAGATCCCGTACATCAAAACGTTTTGGAGTTATTACGAGGACATCGTCCACGTAACGTAACCAAGTGACGCTTGAAGGGATGATGTTGGCGAAGTGTTCGGACTCTAGGTGTTCCATGTATAAGTTGGCTAGGACGGCACTTATTGGGGACCCCATTCCCATGCCGTAGGTTTGTTTGTAGAGCTTGTTATTGAAGGAAAAACAGTTGAAGTTAACACAGAGTTCAATCAAGTCAACAAAATCTCCGGGAGGTAAAGGAAGATTAAGGTCCTGGTTGACTTTACGTCGTAGAACCTCGATGGCTTTTTTGGTAGGTACTTTTGTGAAGAGGGAAGTCACATCCAAACTGCTTAGTTTCTTGTTACGGATGGAGAGGTTACGGATGCGGTTGAGAAGGTCGCCTGAGTGTTTAAGATGAGCGGGGCTGATGGTCCCCAGAAGGCAGGAAAGATGTTTGGCAAGAACTCCGGCTAGTTTGTGTGGAGCACTGCCTATTCCTGACGTGATTGGTCTGAGAGGAATATTGTGTTTATGGGTCTTGGGTAAACCATACATGTGTGCTGGTTTAGGGTTGCTTGGTAACAAGCGGTGGTGACGATAATGTTGGGGTCGTTGGCGACAAAGGAGGTGGAGTCGTCATACTCAACACCAGTGACTACAACACTAAAATGATGGACCTTTTGAATGATCAATCTACATACGAACCCATCAGCACTCAACAGTGGGAGACGCTCACCAAAGACTTTCTATACAAAACCAGACAAATACTCAAACGCACTAGAGAAGGGAAGAAACTTCTGTACTTGTTACCAAGCAACCCTAAACCAGCACACATGTATGGTTTACCCAAGACCCATAAACACAATATTCCTCTCAGACCAATCACGTCAGGAATAGGCAGTGCTCCACACAAACTAGCCGGAGTTCTTGCCAAACATCTTTCCTGCCTTCTGGGGACCATCAGCCCCGCTCATCTTAAACACTCAGGCGACCTTCTCAACCGCATCCGTAACCTCTCCATCCGTAACAAGAAACTAAGCAGTTTGGATGTGACTTCCCTCTTCACAAAAGTACCTACCAAAAAAGCCATCGAGGTTCTACGACGTAAAGTCAACCAGGACCTTAATCTTCCTTTACCTCCCGGAGATTTTGTTGACTTGATTGAACTCTGTGTTAACTTCAACTGTTTTTCCTTCAATAACAAGCTCTACAAACAAACCTACGGCATGGGAATGGGGTCCCCAATAAGTGCCGTCCTAGCCAACTTATACATGGAACACCTAGAGTCCGAACACTTCGCCAACATCATCCCTTCAAGCGTCACTTGGTTACGTTACGTGGACGATGTCCTCGTAATAACTCCAAAACGTTTTGATGTACGGGATCTTCAGGCAAGGCTCAATGCAGTTGAACCAGCGATTCAGTTTACACTAGAAGAAGAGTCCAATGACAAGCTACCTTTCCTCGACGTCCTCATTCACAAAGTAGACAACAACCTAAGATTTCAAGTTTATCGGAAACCCACCAATAAAAATGATCTCACACACTTCTATTCCAGTCAAGATACCAAGACCAAAAGAGGCATCATCATCGGGTTTTTCCTAAGAGCATACCGAATTTGTAGTCCTGAGTTTCTTGACGAGGAATGTACTTACATTCACCAAACATTCACTGAGTTACAATTTCCTTCTTTTTTCATCAAAGACTGCAAGAGAAGAGCTCTTCAGATCATCAATTCTCCACGCATCAACACCGCTCCCAACAAAGTTATAATTCTTCCCAACAGCCAGGTTGCACTAAACGTCTCAAAAGTACTTTCACAAGCTAACACCAGAGTCGCCATCGCTTCTACCACTTCAATAAAGGATCTAACCAGGACAAAACCCAAGCACCACGAACCAGTCAATGCAGGAGTTTACACTATACCCTGTGGAGGCTGTGACAAGATCTATGTAGGTGAAACAGCAAGAAACCTCGACACCCGCCTCAATGAACACATATACGCATGTAGGAACGACAACTTAAACAACGCCTGTGTACTACACCGAAATTCCACCAATCATCTTATGAAATTCAGAGACGCCCAATTAGTGATAAAAGAAACTAATTTCCGCACACGCAAGTGCCTTGAATCAGCACTGATCGCTGTTTCGAATACAATTAAACAAAACAACGGCAGCTTCACCATCTCCGAAGTCTTAGCAAGAATCCTCCTGAAAACAGTAAACCCTGCCATCACATAGTCTCTCCTGTTATACTACACAAAGCACAGAGAGTGAACACTGAAACAAGCTGCCTCATTCCAGTTTATATTTGTCCAACCTATTTTTATGTTACCCAAGTAATAGCTTTTATATCCTTTTACTCATGTACGAATTAATTGCTTTACCATATTGTATTACTTTTGTCACTACCACTACTACTACTACTACTACTACCACTAGTGAACATCGAAATGGTACCTCACTAGTATTCACCTCACTCTGAGCCTTTATATACCCTCTGTGTCCATGTATTGTTTGTAATGGCTTGATAAAGCTCCTGGAGAGCGAAACGTTGCCACAATAAATGTCACATTAGTTGCACTTGTGTCCTTTTACTTTACATATTGTCGGTAATTCTACCAACTTTATTACGATAATAATAATAATAATAATAATAATAATAATAATAATAATAATAATAATAATAATAATAATAATAATAATAATAATAATAACTCTATTTCTGCAAGTAAATATACAAGGTATACAAACCATAGCTGACATAGAAAGCCCCTTGTTATGCCTGGAGTATACCAGGAGTATTCCTGGAGTATACCTGGAGTATACCTGGAGTATACCTGGAGAGGGTTTCGGGGGGTCAACGCCCCCACAGAGCTCCTGCTGAGCATTTCTCGCAAATTAGGTCACTTTTGTCCCAGGATGCGACCCATACCAGTCCACTAACACCCAGGTATCGATTTTACTGATGGGTGAACATGGACAGCAGGTGTCTTATGGAAACACGTCCATAATGTTCTCCAGCCGTACCGGGGATTCGATCTCCGGACCTCAGTGTGTGAGTCGAGTGCGCTACCGATCCAGCTACAGGACACCCTAAGGATTGATTCTGACTACCACTTCAAGGTATACCTTCAAGGTATACCTTCAAGGTATACCTTCAAGGTATATCTTCAAGGTATATCTTCAAGGTATACCTTCAAGGTATACCTTCAAGGTATATCTTCAAGGTATATCTTCAAGGTATACCTTCAAGGTATACCTTCAAGGTATACCTTGAAGGTATACCTTGAAGGTATACCTTCAAGGTATACCTTCCAGGTATACCTTCAAGGTATACCTTCCAGGTATACCTTCAAGGTATACCTTCAAGGTATACCTTCAAGGATCAGCGAAGAGTGACTACTGGATGTATAGTGAGAGATGTGTATATCTCAATGTATATATGTACATTGAAATATACATATACACTGATGCAGAACCACACACTGTGATGTGTAGTGATAATATGTGATGTGTAGTGATAATATGTGATGTGTAGTGATAATATGTGATGTGTAGTGATAATATGTGATGTGTAGTGATAATATGTGATGTATAGTGATAATATGTGATGTGTAGTTATGATATGTGATGTGTAGTGATAATATGTGATGTGTAGTTATATGTGATGTGTAATGATATGTGATAAGTAGTGATAATATGTGATGTGTAGTTATATGTGATGTGTAGTGATAATATGTGATGTATAGTGATAATATGTGATGTGTAGTTATGATATGTGATGTGTAGTGATAATATGTGATGTGTACTGATAATATGTGATGTGTAGTTATGATATGTGATGTGTAGTGATAATATGTGATGTGTAGTGATAATATGTGATGTGTAGTTATATGTGATGTGTAATGATATGTGATAAGTAGTGATAATATGTGATGTGTAGTGATAATATGTGATGTGTAGTGATAATATGTGATGTGTAGTGATATGTGATGTGTAGATAAGTAGTGATAATATGTGATGTGTAGTGATAATATGTGATGTGTAGTTATATGATGTGTAGTGATAATATGTGAGTAGTGATAATATGTGATGTGTAGTGATAATATGTGATGTGTAGTGATAATATGTGATGTGTAGTGATAATATGTGATGTGTAGTGATAATATGTGATGTGTAGTTATATGTGATGTGTAGTGATAATATGTGATGTGTAGTGATAATATGTGATGTGTAGTTATGATATGTGATGTGTAGTGATAATATGTGATGTGTAGTGATAGTATGTGATGTGTAGTGATAATATGTGATGTGTAGTTATATGTGATGTGTAGTGATAATATGTGATGTATAGTGATAATATGTGATGTGTAGTTATGATATGTGATGTGTAGTGATAATATGTGATGTGTACTGATAATATGTGATGTGTAGTTATGATATGTGATGTGTAGTGATAATATGTGATGTGTAGTGATATGTGATGTGTAATGATATGTGATAAGTAGTGATAATATGTGATGTGTAGTGATAATATGTGATGTGTAGTTATATGTGATGTGTAGTGATAATATGTGATGTGTAGTGATAATATGTGATGTGTAGTGATAATATGTGATGTGTAGTGATAATATGTGATGTGTAGTGATAATATGTGATGTGTAGTTATATGTGATGTGTAGTGATAATATGTGATGTGTAGTGATAATATGTGATGTGTAGTTATGATATGTGATGTGTAGTGATAATATGTGATGTGTAGTGATAGTATGTGATGTGTAGTGATAATATGTGATGTGTAGTTATATGTGATGTGTAGTGATAATATGTGATGTGTAGTGATAATATGTGATGTGTAGTTATATGTGATGTGTAGTGATAATATGTGATGTGTAGTGATAATATGTGATGTGTAGTTTTATGTGATGTGTAGTGATAATATGTGATGTGTAGTTTTATGTGATGTGTAGTGATAATATGTGATGTGTAGTTATATGTGATGTGTAGTTATATGTGATGTGTAGTTATATGTGATGTGTAGTGATAATATGTGATGTGTAGTTATATGTGATGTGTAGTGATATGTGATGTGTAGTGATAATATGTGATGTGTAGTTATGATATGTGATGTGTAGTGATAATATGTGTTGTGTAGTGATATGTGATGTGTAATGATATGTGATGTGTAGTGATAATATGTGATGTGTAGTGATAATATGTGATGTGTACTTATATGTGATGTGTAGTGATAATATGTGATGTGTAGTGATAATATGTGATGTGTAGTGATAATATGTGATGTGTAGTTATATGTGATGTGTAGTGATAATATGTGATGTGTAGTGATAATATGTGATGTGTAGTGATAATATGTGATGTGTAGTTATATGTGATGTGTAGTGATAATATGTGATGTGTAGTGATAATATGTGATGTGTAGTGATAATATGTGATGTGTAGTGATGATATGTGATGTGTAGTGATAATATATGATGTGTAGTGATGATATGTGATGTGTAGTGATGATATGTGATGTGTAGTGATAATATGTGATGTGTAGTATAATATGTGATTTGTAGTTATGATATGTGATGTGTAGTGATAATATGTGATGTGTAGTGATAATATGTGATGTGTAGTGATGATATGTGATGTGTAGTGATAATATGTGATGTGTAGTATAATATGTGATTTGTAGTTATGATATGTGATGTGTAGTGATAATATGTGATGTGTAGTGATAATATGTGATGTGTAGTGATGATATGTGATGTGTAGCATAATATGTGATTTGTAGTTATGATATGTGATGTGTAGTGATAATATGTGATGTGTAGTTATGATATGTGATGTGTAGTGATAATATGTGATGTGTAGTTATGATATGTGATGTGTAGTGATAATATGTGATGTGTTTACCTGGAGTTTACCTGGAGAGAGTTTCGGGGGTCAACGCCCCCGCGGCCCGGTCTGTGACCAGGCCTCCTGGTGGATCAGCGCCTGATCAACCAGGCTGTTGCTGCTGGCTGCACGCAAACCAACGTACGAGCCACAGCCCGGCTGATCCGGAACTGACTTTAGGTGCTTGTCCAGTGCCAGCTTGAAGACTGCCAGGGGTCTGTTGGTAATCCCCCTTATGTGTGCTGGGAGGCAGTTGAACAGTCTCGGGCCCCTGACACTTATTGTATGGTCTCTTAACGTGCTAGTGACACCCCTGCTTTTCATTGGGGGGGATGGTGCATCGTCTGCCAAGTCTTTTGCTTTCGTAGTGGGTGATTTTCGTGTGCAAGTTCGGTACTAGTCCCTCTAGGATTTTCCAGGTGTATATAATCATGTATCTCTCCCTCCTGCGTGTAGTGATAATATGTGATGTGTAGTTATGATATGTGATGTGTAGTGATAATATGTGATGTGTATTTATGATATGTGATGTGTAGTTATGATATGTGATGTGTAGTGATAATATGTAATGTGTAGTTATGATATGTGATGTGTAGTGATGATATGTGATGTGTAGTTATGATATGTGATGTGTAGTTATGATATGTGATGTGTATGACATGTGATGTGCATGGCAGCACTAGTCATATAAAGAGTGACCAGCTGGCAGCATCCTGGGACAGCAGAAATTCATTGAACCTACGTATTACTGTGCCCCGCAGCTAGGTTGGTAGCGCACTCAGCTGACACACTGAGGCCCTGGGTTCGATCCCCGGTAGGGCTGGGTTCGATCCCCGGTAGGACGTGTGGTACCCACAGTCAGTGGCCAGGCTTCAAACCCCTTTTATTATACAGCAATAAAGGAATGGAACAGACTGCCTGCGCATTTCAAAGCCAAGATGGGACCTAAAACGTACCTAATGGATCTAGCTACAGAAAGATACCTAATGAATGCAGAAAGGAAGCAAAGTGGTTACCTGTATATAAGTAAGTATGTTTATTCAGGTATACACAAATACAGTTACATAGATTATCATACATAGCAGCATATGTGTAGAGAACCTGGGATAACACAAAAAAGTCAGACACACTGACTTATTTCCATGGTGGTCCTCTTACTTTATTATTATAATATAAAGGTTATAATATTTCTTATTATTCTACAATGAAGATAACTTCCATGTACATACAAGTACAATGATCTGATAGTAACTTTAATATCAATGTAAGTAACTAATTTAACCTTACCCCTTGTATATCTCCCTTCATTATAACTAATTTAACCTTACCCCTGGTATATCTCCCTTCATTATAACTAATTTAACCTTACCCCTGGTATATTTCCCTTCATTATAACTAATTTAACCTTACCCCTGATATATCTCCCTTCATTATAACTAATTTAACCTTACCCCTGGTATATCTCCCTTCATTATAACTAATTTAACCTTACCCCTGGTATATCTCCCTTCATTATAACTAATTTAACCTTACCCCTGGTATATCTCCCTTCATTATAACTAATTTAACCTTACCCCTGGTATATCTCCCTTCATTATAACTAATTTAACCTTACCCCTGGTATATCTCCCTTCATTATAACTAATTTAACCTTACTCCTGGTATATCCCCCTTCATTATAACTAATTTAACTTTACCCCTGTTATATCTCCCTTCATTATAACTAATTTAACCTGACCCATGATATATATCACTTCATTATAAGTAATTAACCTTACCCCTGGTATATCTCCCTTCATTATAACTAATTTAACCTTACCCCTGGTATATCTCCCTTCATTATAACTAATTAACCTTACCCCTAGTATATCTCCCTTCATTATAACTAATTAACCTTACCCCTGGTATATCTCCCTTCATTATAACTAATTTAACCTTACCCCTGGTATATCTCAATTCATTATAACTAATTTAACCTTACCCCTGGTATATATCCCTTCATTATAACTAATTTAACCTTACCCCTGGTATATCTCCCTTCATTATAACTAATTTAACCTTACCCCTGGTATATCCCCCTTCATTATAACTAATTTAACCTTACCCCTGGTATATCCCCCTTCATTATAACTAATTTAACCTTACCCCTGGTATATCTCCCTTCATTATAACTAATTTAACCTTACCCCTGGTATATCTCCCTTCATTATAACTAATTTAATCTTACCCCTGGTATATCTTACTTCATTATAACTAATTTAACCTTACCCCTGGTATATCTCCCTTCATTATAACTAATTTAACCTTACCCCTGGTATATCTCCCTTCATTATAACTAATTTAACCTTACCCCTGGTATATCTCCCTTCATTATAACTAATTTAACCTTACCCCTGGTATATCTCCCTTCATTATAACTAATTTAACCTTACCCCTGGTATATCTCCCTTCATTATAAATAATTTAACCTTACCCCTGGTATATCTCCCTTCATTATAACTAATTTAACCTTACCCCTGTTATGTCTCCCTTCATTATAACTAATTTAACCTTACCCCTGTTATATCTCCCTTCATTATAACTAATTTAACGTTACCCCTGTTATATCTCCCTTCATTATAACTAATTTAACCTTACCCCTGTTATATCTCCCTTCATTATAACTAATTTAACCTTACCCCTGGTATATCTCCCTTTTTTATAACTAATTTAACCTTACCCCTGGTATATCTCCCTTCATTATAACTAATTTAAACTTACCCCTGGTATATCTCCCTTCATTATAACTAATTTAATCTTACCCCTGGTATATCTCCCTTCATTATAACTAATTTAACCTTACCCCAGGTATATCCCCCTTCATTATAACTAATTTAACCTTACCCTTGGCATATCTCCCTTCATTATAACTAATTTAATCTTACCC
Source organism: Cherax quadricarinatus (assembly GCF_038502225.1). Classification (NCBI taxonomy): domain Eukaryota; kingdom Metazoa; phylum Arthropoda; class Malacostraca; order Decapoda; family Parastacidae; genus Cherax; species Cherax quadricarinatus. Next base: position 5,718,043 of record NC_091353.1, read on the forward strand.
CTGTTATATCTCCCTTCATTATAACTAATTTAACCTTACCCCTGGTATATCCCCTTCATTATAACTAATTTAACCTTACCCCTGGTATATCTCCTTTCATTATAACTAATTTAACCTTACCCCTGGTATATCTCCCTTCATTATAACTAATTTAACCTTACCCCTGGTATATCTCCCTTCATTATAACTAATTTAACCTTACCCCTGGTATATCTCCCTTCATTATAACTAATTTAACCTTACCCCTGGTATATCCCCCTTCATTATAACTAATTTAACCTTACCCCTGGTATATCTCCCTTCATTATAACTAATTTAACTTTACCCCTGGTATATCTCCCTTCATTATAACTAATTTAACCTTATCCCTGGTATATCTCCCTTCATTATAACTAATTTAACCTTACGCCTGGTATATCTCCCTTCATTATAACTAATTCAACCTTACCCCTGGTATATCTCCCTTCATTATAACTAATTTAACCTTACCCCTGGTATATCTCCCTTCATTATAACTAATTTAACCTTACCCCTTGTATATCTCCCTTCATTATAACTAATTTAACCTTACCCCTGGTATATCTCCCTTCATTATAACTAATTTAACCTTACGCCTGGTATATCTCCCTTCATTATAACTAATTTAACCTTACCCCTGGTATATCTCCCTTCATTATAATTAATTTAACCTTACCTCTGGTATATCTCCCTTCATTATAACTAAATAACCTTACCCCTGGTATATCTCCCTTCATTATAACTAATTTAACCTTACCCCTGGTATATCTCCCTTCATTATAACTAATTTAACCTTACCCCTGGTATATCTCCCTTCATTATAACTAATTTAACCTTACCCCTGGTATATCTCCCTTCATTATAACTAATTTAACCTTACCCCTGGTATATCTCAATTCATTATAACTAATTTAACCTTACCCCTGGTATATCTCCCTTCATTATAACTAATTTAACCTTACCCCTGGTATATCTCCCTTCATTATAACTAATTTAACCTTACCCCTCGTATATCCCCCTTCATTATAACTAATTTAACCTTACCCCTAGTATATCCCCCTTCATTATAACTAATTTAACCTTACCCCTGGTATATCTCCCTTCATTATAACTAATTTTAATATGCTTAAGATACCAGTTCTTAACTTCTAAATATAATACTTATCTCAAGGACTAGAGTCGAATTAAGTCACTTGACTTTTTTGAGTTATTCTGAGGGATAATTTACACATATGTTGGTATGTAGGATAACCTACATATATGTTGTTATGTTGGATAATCTACACATATGTTATGTAGGATAATCTACATATGTTATGTAGGATAATCTACATATGTTATGTAGGATAATCTACATATGTTATGTAGGATAATCTACATATGTTATGTAGGATAATCTACATATGTTATGTAGGATAATCTACATATGTTATGTAGGATAATCTACATATGTTATGTAGGATAATCTACATATGTTATGTAGGATAATCTACATATGTTATGTAGGATAATCTACATATGTTATGTAGGATAATCTACATATGTTATGTAGGATAATCTACATATGTTATGTAGGATAATCTACATATGTTATGTAGGATAATCTACATATGTTATGTAGGATAATCTACATATGTTATGTAGGATAATCTACATATGTTATGTAGGATAATCTACATATGTTATGTAGGATAATCTACATATGTTATGTAGGATAATCTACATATGTTATGTAGGATAATCTACATATGTTATGTAGGATAATCTACATATGTTATGTAGGATAATCTACATATGTTATGTAGGATAATCTACATATGTTATGTAGGATAATCTACATATGTTATGTAGGATAATCTATGTAACAATATTTATGTGTACTTGTAGCTGGATAAAAACTTACTTAGTCACTTACTTACTTACCTACTTACCCACTTACCTACTTACCCACTTACCTACTTACCCACTTACCTACTTACCCACTTACCTACTTACCCACTTAGTAACTTACTTACCTACTTACTTACTTACCTACTTACTTACTTACCTACTTACCCACTTACTTACCCACTAATAACTTATTTACCTACTTACTTACCCACTTACCTATTTAATCACTTACCTACTTACCCACTTAATCACATACTTACCCACTTAGTCAATTACTTACCTACTTACTCACTTACCTACCTACTTACCCACTTAGTCACCTACCTACTTATGCACCTACTTAGTTACCCACTTACTTACCTACTTACTTACCCACTTACTTATTTACTTACGCTGAGGTCAGTGGTCACGTGTGGTCATACCTGCCTAAGCTCTTGGGAGTTAGCGTGGGCTGTTACCAAGTACCATGGCTTGTTGTAGTGTTTTAGAATCTCAGGTTCAAGTGTTGAAGAAGGAGATTCTACTTCCTCAGGAGGAAAATAGGAAGCTGAAGCTTCGTATAGATGAGTTTGGGAGTGACTGTGAGATAGTTGGTGCTGGTAAGGAGGAAATGGTCACCGGCAGTGATAGTGACAGCCGCTTTTAGTGGCAAGTGGTTCACAGCTCAGGAAGAAGGAAGATAAGGAGGGTTAATAAAGAAGATGTGAAGGTAGGAAATCGATTCTCTGTTCTCCTTGACGAGTGCACTTCAGTGGTTAGTGAGGTTAAAGGTATCACTGACTCCCCTGCTAATTAAAGTAAGAATATTCTAATTGTAGGAGATTATCAGGTAAGATATATGGACCATGCATTTTGTAACAGAGATAGGAAGGTCAGAGAGAGGTTGTGTCTCCCTGGTGCTGGTGTTGGTGACATAGTCAGCAGGCTGGATAATATTACGTCAGGTAATGGGAACAAGCCCATTATCTATCTTAGTGCTGGGGGTAATGACATTGGGAAGGGCAGGAGACAGGAGCTGCTGGATAAGTACAGGTCAGCCATAGAAATAGTTAGGTCTAAGGGAGGGATCCCAGTCATATGTAGCATCTTGCCTAGAAAGGGAGTGGGCAATGAATGGATGTCTAGGGCAATTGGTATAAATTGCTGGCTAGACAGGTACTGCAAGGAACTTGCAATCCCATTCATTGATAACTGAGACCTATTCTTTGGCAAACATGATATATATGCAAGGGATGGGGTTCATCTCTCTTAGGATGGAGTGGTTGCATTAGTTAATTCGACTGAGAGGGTAATTGATGACTTATCTAGAAATTTAAACTGATAGATTATAGAGGTATGGGTGTTTGTGGGAAACAATCAGGCTGCAGCATTAGGGTTAAAAACAGTAGATATTACCAGGATACCTCAGGGATATGTTTAAAAGACATATTCAAAATAAAGTTCCTAATAAAGGCAAATCAAATGATCAACAAACAAAGATAGTAAAGGGCAACGAGTGACTAGCTCCCTTAAGGTTTACTATACAAATAGTAGGAGTCTACGAAATAAGATAGATGAGTAAAGATTACTTGCAAGTGCAGGTAATATAGATATTATTGGTATAACAGAGACCTAGTTCAACCTGAAAGATAGAGAAATGCCTTCTGAATGCAACATACAGGGTTATAAACTATTCCACACTGATAGGGTCAACAGGAAGGGTGGTGGTGTGGCGATGTATGTCAGAGAAAATTTAAGTTGTTGTCTTAGATATGATATAAGATTAGAAACATCGAACACAGAATCTGCTTAGCTACAGTTTCTCGAGGGACGTGACAAATTAATTTTGGGTGTGATTTATAGGCCCCCAAACCTTGATAGGGAGGGCAGTAAGCTGTTATGGGACGAAATTCATAAGGCATCTAGATATGAAAATGTTTTGATAATGGGAGATTTTAACTTTAGACAAATTGACTGGAACAATATGACAGGAAATCTTGAGTCTAGTGACTTTCTTGATATGGTTCAGGATTGCTTTTTAGAACAGGTTGTGACAGAACCAACTAGAGGAAACAATCTGCTTGACTTGGTCCTTGCCAACAAAGATTCACTAATTAATAATCTTGAGGTTTACCTGGAGTTTACCTGGAGAGGGTTTCGTGGGTCAACGCCCCCGTGGCCCGGTCTGAGACCAGGTGTGAAAATTTGTCTGGACTGCCTCCAAGTGAGTCACCTACCCTGACAAACTCTGTTGACACCGAGCTCTGAGGCCGGTACCTCAGCCTCACAAGTGGCTTATAGGACAGATTTTCACAAATGATTGATGTTGCAAGAAACTCGCCTGCATGAACGTATAAAGGACTAACTTACTTGGTGTTGCAGCAAATATCCTGATCTTCAACCTTCCTAAGCTTAGCCCCTTTGGACTTCCCCTCAGAAACCACGTGCAACCGGGAGCTTTAATTCCTGCAATATTCAATCGTTATTAGTGACCTGCCTGCACCTCAGAAATTCCTATATCCAAGGGGGTGTGTATCCCCTAGTACAACTATGCAGACACGGACACTAGCTTCTAGGTAGACAAGAGACACTGGTATGTACTGGGCATGCACTGCCAGTTGCATACAGGCCTACAGTTCAACTCACTCACAATTTTTCCCCAGACACTGGCCAGAAATCCTAAGAGAAAGTGGAGGTCTTGTCTTACTGTATGGGTCTGATGGAGGTCATCTACAGTACATCGAGGTGCCTCTACCAGATTTCCCCAGGTCTCAAATGTGAAGACACGTGGGGGGCGCCGTCTGCTGATCACGGCACATGTTGTCCAGTTGGTGTCTGTCTTAAGAAGAAGGAGCTGGTCTCTCTTCCAGACCCTCGTCTCTTCGTTCAAACTAGGGCTGCCAGATTTCCCTAGCTAACTTATCCTAGTGTTTGCCTACATTATCGGCCTATTACTACCTATGTTAAGGTCTTAGGTCTACATTATTATTATCTACAGTTGCCTTAGTAAACCTAATATTAATATACTAACAGAAAAACTACCTACTCCTTCCCTGAAGGGTAAATCTATAAATAAATAAGTGCCTACCATCAATCGCCAACCCGGGGAGAGAAATGTGTTTATGTTCGGGGAGAACGCTTTTTGTTTGGGTGAGTTTAAGGGCCACCCAGCTCAGCTGTTCCATTACGGCCATGCCGGATCTGTCCTGTGGAACTTTAGGGACCAAATAAATTTCCACACCAGGCCTCATGGTGGATCAGGGTCTGATCAACCAGGCTGTTACTGCTGGCCGCACGCAAGCTGACGTTATACATAGTTACACTAGGGGATACTCACCTCCCTTGGAATCAGGAATTTCTGAGGTGCAGGAAGGTCACTAATACCAACTAAATATTGCAGGAATTAAGTTCCCGGCGGCACGTGGTCTTGAAAGGGAAGTCAGAAGGGGCTAAGGCTTAGGGAGGTTGAAGACCGGGATATATTCTCCAACACCAAGTAAGTTAGTCCTTCATTCATGCATGCAGGCGAGATTTCTTGCAACATCAGTTATTTATGGAAATGCGTCATATAAACCACTTGTGAGACTGAGGTGCCAGCCTTAGAGCTCGGTGTCAACAGAGCTTGCCAGTGTAGACAGCTCACACGGAGGTAGTCCAGACAAATTTCCACAGACAGTGATAAGGATATGTGTGAAATTTTCAATACCTAATTCCTCTCAGGTTTTACCCAGGAAAATACTAGCGAAATTCCTGAAATAATAGATTATGTAGAACAGGACGATAATAAACTATGCACGATTATGGTAACTAGTGACATGGTTCTCAGACAAATAGAGAAATTAAAACCTAACAAAGCCGCAGGTCCTGATGAACTGTTTGCAAGGGTGTTAAAGGAATGTAAAGAGGAACTTAGTATACCTTTGGCTAATCTTTTTAACATATCACTACAAACTAGCATAGTGCCTGATAAGTGGAAAATGACAAATGTAATACCTATTTACAAGGCAGGTGACAGGTCCTTGGCTTCGAACTATAGACCAATAAGCCTTACCTCCACAGCAGGAAATTTTATGAAATCAATAATAGCCGAAGCAATTCGTAGCCATCTTGATAGGCATAAATCGATTAATGAATTTCAACACGGTTTTACAAAGGGGAGTTCCTGTCCTACGAATTTACTAACTTTCTTCACTAAGGTATTTGAGGATGTAGATCATGGTAATGAATATGATATTGTGTATATGGACTTCAGTAAGGCTTTCGATAGAGTTCTACATCAGGGACTTTTCAGGAAACTTAAGGAACACGGAATATGAGAAAAAAATTTCTGGGAAGAGGCATGGCTGACAAATAGGCAGCAGAGAGTTTGCATAAATGGGGAGAAATCAGAATGGGGGCACGTCACAAGCGGTGTTCCTCAGGGGTCAGTGTTGGGCCCGTTGTTGTTCACAATTTACATAAACGACATAAATGAGGGAATAAATAGAGACATAAGCAGATTTGCTAATGGCACCAAAATAGGCCATCCAATTCATT
>NC_091353.1:5729465-5846965 GCF_038502225.1 Cherax quadricarinatus
TCCTGGAGCACCAGCTGCTACAGTGTTCCTGGAGCACCAGCTGCTACAGTGTTCCTGGAGCACCAGCAGCTACAGTGTTCCTGGAGCACCAGCTGCTACAGTGTTCCTGGAGCACCAGCTGCTACAGTGTTCCTGGAGCACCAGCTGCTACAGTGTTCCTGGAGCACCAGCTGCTACAGTGTTCCTGGAGCACCAGCTGCTACAGTGTTCCTGGAGCACCAGCTGCTACAGTGTTCCTGGAGCACCAGCTGCTACAGTGTTCCTGGAGCACCAGCTGCTACAGTGTTCCTGGAGCACCAGCTGCTACAGTGTTCCTGGAGCACCAGCTGCTACAGTGTTCCTGGAGCACCAGCTGCTACAGTGTTCCTGGAGCACCAGCTGCTACAGTGTTCCTGGAACATCAGCTGCTACAGTGTTCCTGGAGCACCAGCTGCTACAGTGTTCCTGGAACACCAGCTGCTACAGTGTTCCTGGAGCACCAGCTGCTACAGTGTTCCTGGAACATCAGCTGCTACAGTGTTCCTGGAGCACCAGCTGCTACAGTGTTCCTGGAGCACCAGCTGCTACAGTGTTCCTGGAGCACCAGCTGCTACAGTGTTCCTGGAGCACCAGCTGCTACAGTGTTCCTGGAGCACCAGCTGCTACAGTGTTCCTGGAGCACCAGCTGCTACAGTGTTCCTGGAACATCAGCTGCTACAGTGTTCCTGGAGCACCAGCTGCTACAGTGTTCCTGGAACACCAGCTGCTACAGTGTTCCTGGAGCACCAGCTGCTACAGTGTTCCTGGAGCACCAGCTGCTACAGTGTTCCTGGAGCACCAGCTGCTACAGTGTTCCTGGAACATCAGCTGCTACTTCAGTCTTTCTAACAGCAACAAGTTAAATAACTTAAGTTTATTTAGATACACAGATACACTTAAGTACAATTATCATACTTAATTTAACATATGTGTAAATCGCCCAGCAAGATAACCCAAAAAAAGTTTTTGTCCGAGTCTGTTGTATTTTCCGCCAATCATTACACCATTAACATGTACTAAATGTATTGCCAGATGTACCTTTCTTTATTTTAAATATACTCATTTGTGGTTAAATATACATACAAGTTTATGAAACAGCCTACCTACCAAAGACTGGTGTGAGTGGCATCCTGGGGGACAAGAATGAAGGACCACAGTGGAAATAAGACAGACAGTCCTCAATTACCCACGGACTTTCTTGGGTTATCTTTGCTGACTAACCCTCAGGAGTTAAATATCTTTGTGGGTTTAGTGCTTTATTCTGATTATAATAATAATAGTCTGGGTTAAATATCTGAACAAATTTGATCTTATCTCTTGTCTTACCTAATATCAACTTGTCTGTACCTGATTATTGTGTAAAATAACCTTGAACAGTGAAAACCTCAATTTAACAAGACTTGTCAAATGCAGAACAAAATCTGCTGTCCACTGGTTCGGAAGTAACAGACGAGGTCCAATGTCTGCAGAATTGGCCATTAATTTTTCCAGTCATGGCAGAACAGTATCTCTATCCACCTTAACTGCCAATACTAGCCATCCCACCCATTCCCTCCCCTATTAATCTAATAAATCAAGATTTTTCTGTTTTCATTAAGTTTATTTAGGTACAGGTTTACATAAGCATAATTATCATACATAGTAACATATACAAAATAGCCACAGTGAAAAAATAGTTTGATTCCAAGCACTTTCTATAAACAATATGTTAACCTATGTGACATATCAAAATATTATTAATGAAAATAAGATTTTGGATATACGTCTTAAGCAAATTTCCTAAATTTGCTTGTAACAGGTATGTGAACTGTAGATATAAATCCAGATGTACTCCTGTTAACCCTTTTAGGGCATAATTCCTAGGCCTATTGTGTATCCATGTGGTCTTTTGCTACCATCCACGGGATGGATATGGGGTGCATGATAAACTAGCTACTTTGGAGGCTAAATCTAATCTTTCACAATTTCTCACATTATCAAGGGAAAATGTGAGAAATGACAAAAACGCTTGGAATTTCACTTAATTATTCACTGGGGTTATTTTGCATATTGTGATATCACCTGTTTACTGTGGTCTTAATACATGTAGTAATGTGTAAACTATCCACCAGGATAACCCCCCAAAGAAAAAAGTCAGTCAAAGCGACTTATTTCCATTGGGGTCCTCATTACCTGGCAGCTGGCCGTAGAGAAACTAACTTTTTTTTTTTTCCCCTCCACAGATATGTCGTCCAACAGTCTACAGAAGTATGGGTGGACCATCTGGAACTATGTGATGCTCTATGCCTTGGGATTTTGGTATCTGGTGAAGGAACTCTGCACACCACATAGGAAACCGAATGGTGCTTTTCCCTTGCATTACCCCTTACATTCATTTTTTTCCATGATTATGTGGAAAAAGGGCTTATGTACAGTTTAGGACATTTATTAGAGAAAATGTTTTGCCATGAATGGCTTCTTCAGTCTTAAAACAGAGATAATTAAGAATTGAGTATGTATATATAGTCGCAGGAGTCAGATGGCAGGTACAGGTACACATAAATACAGTTACACAAATTTTCATACATAGTAACATATGTCTCCATGGGGAAGTGGAACAGAATTTTTTCCTGTGTAAGAAATGCGTGTCATAAGATGCAACTAATATGCTGGAAGCAAGGGGCAAGTACAGTGGACCCCCAGTTAATGATATTTTTTCATTCCAGAAGTATGTTCAGGTGCCAGTACTGACCGAATTTGTTCCCATAAGGAATATTGTGAAGTAGATTAGTCCATTTCAGACCCCCAAACATACACGTACAAACGCACTTACATAAATACACTTACATAATTGGTCGCATTAGGAGGTGATCGTTAAGCGGGGGTCCACTGTATCCCCTTTCATTTTTCCTTTTGGGCCACTCTCAGTGGGATATAGCCAGTTTATTGAAAGATGATGATCAGGGGTGGATCTACTATGAAACTAATGAGGCTTGAGCTTCAGGGACCCTTATCCTAGAGGGGCCTCAGAAGCAACTTTAGTTCACATTGGTTAAAAATTTTCGGTCTAGTGTTTGAGAAGGTTTTTTTAAAAAGTAATAATATTAAAAATATAGTGTAAGTCAATACAAAATGATAGTTGTAAAAATTAAAAGATTATTGAAATATCACGTTGGCTAGTTGTTGCTGGGAAGGCATCTCTAATTACTATAACATAGATGTCTGTGAGTTAATAGCCTCATAGTTCCGAACAGTCAGTTAACAAAAAATTTTTGGGCATATATTAACATCGGAAGTTGGGAACCTACTGTACAGTATACTGATTTTATTAGTATAGATCAGGTTAGGTAAGGTTTGTCACGAAAGAACACAAGTGTTTCCTGACGCTGGTCTTCAGGTTAGGTTAGGTAAGGTTTGTCAGGAAACAGGACAAGTGTTTCCTGACGCTGGTCTTCAGGTTAGGTTAGGTAAGGTTTGTCAGGAAACAGGACAAGTGTTTCCTGATGCTGGTCTTTAGGTTAGGTTAGGTAAGGTTGTAAGGTTTGTCAGGAAACAGGACAAGTGTTTTCTGATTTCTTGTCTTAGTCATATGATGACCCACAGCTGGAGGTTTTGGTCATCTTATCAAGACCTTCCACTTGCTTACCAGTCCAGTCCTTGAAAAAACAATGGTTACAATTTTAACCATCACATTAAAATTTTTATTAATGTATCTTCTGGTTTAATCACTAAAGAGTTTGATATTTGTAACACCTGGAGAAGTAGTACAACTTGTATTATGAAAAGGTTTCTTTCCGCAGGCATCGAGAGTCAGCATGGGCGTGTGGGTATTGTGACTGGTGGTGGACGTGGTATCGGCTTGGAAACAGTCCACAAGTTTTTGGATTTGGATATGACAGTCATTATTGGCAAGTTACTTAATACTGTACTGTAATTCTCTCGTATATTTTTAAATACAGTGGACCCCCGGTATTCGATGGCATCGGTATTCGATAAATCCGGTATTCGATGCATTTTAACGCAAAAATTTTGCCTCAGTATCCGATTGAAAACCCAGTATTCGATACGATTCGTACGAGACGTGTCCACGTTTGGCCTGAACTGCCCCTTGTGTGCCAGTGTTTACAAGCCAGCCAGTGTGCGTGCATCTAAGGATACATTCAGTACATTCCATATTATCCATATTATCACTTTTTGGTGCTTGTTTCTGAAAAATAAGTCACCATGGGCCCCAAGAAAGCTTCTAGTGCCAACCTTGTGGTAAAAAGGGTGAGAATTAGTATGGAAATTAAGAAAGATTTTGAAGGGTTTGGGGCTAACCCTGAGAAGCCTATGCCAGTTGTGGAATCCATTGTGCCTACTTCAAAAATTAAGGAAATGTGTGCACAGTGGGTTGAAGTGCAAACCTTTATGGATGAAAATCACCCTAACACAGCTATTGCAAGCCGTGCTGGTGAATATTACAATGACAATGTTGTGGCCCATTTTAGACAAATCGTAAAGGAACGGGGGTTACAGAGCTCTATGGACAGATTTGTTGTGTGACAGAGGTCCAGTGACTCTCAAGCTGGTCCTAGTGGCATTAAAAGAAGAAGGGAAGTAACCCCGGAAAAGGACTTGCTACCTCAAGTCCTAATGGAAGGGGATTCCCCTTCTAAACACTAACACCATCCACACTCTCCCCTCCTCCCATCCTATCAATCATCACCAGATCTTCAATACAGGTAAGTGTCATGTAACTGTGCATGTCTTCTTCAGTTTGTGTGTATTAAAATTAATATTTCATGTGGTAAAAAAAAAAATTTTTCATACTTTTGGGTGTCTTGCACGGATTAATTTGATTTCCATTATTTCTTATGGGGAAAATTGATTCGCTTTTCGATATTTTTGGTATTCGATGAGCTCTCAGGAACAGATTAATATTTAATATTGAATACCGGGGGTCCACTGTATACGGTACAGTAAGCTCTCGATTTAATAGAATAATAAGGGGAAGAGAGGGTGGCTGATAATGGTGATTGTGGTAGAGAGTAATGAGATTGTTCTGCTTTGACTCAACAATAATGAACGGTTCTGTAACCAATGGACATGTCTGGTTCCTCTTCAAATTAATTAACACGGCAGATTTTGTTCTGTATTTCCAAAGTCTGTTAAATCGAGGTCCTTTACACTGAGGTTATGCAGTAATATTGTTTTTGTGCCTTTTAGTATAAGTAAGTACAGTGGACCCTCGAGTTTCGGCAGCCTCAACTTTCGTGAAATTCGACCTTCGGCGAGTTTTTTTTTTAAAAATTTGGCCTCGAGTTTCATGAAAAAGCTCGTGTTTTGGCGACCGTCCGGTACCCGTCCGCCCGTCACCATGCACACAAAGCCAGTCTCCCATGCCATTCATGCTCAGTGTGCCATTGTTTACCAACACGTGACCATCACCCCGCGGGTTCATACGTAATAATCCATTGTTTTTTGTGATTACAACTGCTAAATAAATCACCATGAGCTCAAGGAAAGCTAGTGCAAGCCCTTTGGTAAAGAAAGTGAGGAACACGCTCGAATTCAAGAAGGAAATCATTGAAAAATATGAGAGTGGAGTGCGTGTTACAGAGCTTGCCAGGATGTATGGCAAGCCCCATTCAACCATAAGATAAGATAAGATAAGATAAGATTTCGTTCGGATTTTTAACCCCGGAGGGTTAGCCACCCAGGATAACCCAAGAAAGTCAGTGCGTCATCGAGGACTGTCTAACTTATTTCCATTGGGGTCCTTAATCTTGTCCCCCAGGATGCGACCCACACCAGTCGACTAACACCCAGGTACCTATTTGCTGCTAGGTGAACAGGACAACAGGTGTAAGGAAACGTGTCGAAATGTTTCCACCCGCCGGGAATCGAACCCGGGCCCTCCGTGTGTGAAGCGGGAGCTTTAGCCACCAAGCCACCGGGCCACTTCAATCATGGTGAAAGGAAAGGAAATAAAGTGTGCTGTTGTTGCAAAAGGGGTGGATATGCTGACAAAAAGGAGATCACAAATATTCAAAGAAGTGGAGAAGGTATTGTTGGTGTGGATTACCAAAAAACAGTTAGCAGGAGATAGTGTTATGCAGTCGATAATATGTGAAAAGGCAAGGCAGTTGCATGACGATCTCGTAAAGAAAATGCCTGCAACAAGTGGTGATGCTTGTGATTTTAAGGCCAGCAAAGGTTGGTTTGAGAGATATAAGAAGCGTAGTGGCATTCACAGTGTGATAAGGCATGGTGAGGCTGCCAGTTCTGACAGAAAAGCAGCTGAGAAGTTTGTACAGGAGTTTAAGGAGTGCGTAGACACTGGAGAATTCAAACCCCAGCAAGTGTTTAATTGTGACGAAACAGGCCTCTTCTGGAAGAAAATGCCAAAGAGGACCCACATCACGCAGGAGGAAGCGGCACTCCCAGGACACAAGCCTATGAAAGACAGGCTAACTCTCATGTTTTGTAGTAATGCTAGTGAGGATTTTAAAGTGAAGCCTTTACTGGTGTATCACTCTGAAAATCCCAGTGTGTTCAAGAAATACAGTGTCGCCAAGAGTAATTTGTGTGTGATGTGGAAGGCTAACAGTAAGGCATGGGTCACAAGGGGAATTTTTCTAGACTGGTTTAATGAAGTGTTTGGCCCAAGTGTGAAGAAATACCTCCTGGAAAATAAATTGCCACTCAAGTGCCTCCTGGTAATGGACAATGCTCCTGCTCATCCTCCAGACTTGGAAGAGCAAATAGTGGAGGAGTTTAGTTTCATCACGGTGAAGTTCTTGCCCCCTAATACCACTCCTCTCCTCCAGCCCATGGACCAACAGGTCATTTCAAACTTCAAGAAACTCTACACCAAAGCAGTGTTTCAAAAGTGCTTTTAAGTGACCTCAGACACTGAATTGACCCTAAGAGAGTTCTGGAAAGATCACTTTAATATCCTCCATTACATAAACCTTATAGGTAAGTCTTGGGAGGGAGTGACTTCCAGGACTTTGAACTCTGCTTGGAGAAATTTGTGGCCAGATTGTGTACAAGAGAGGGATTTTGAAGGGTTTGTGGCTGACCCTAAGGAACCTATGCCAGTTGTGGAAACTATTGTGGCAATGGGGATGTCCCTGGGGTTGGAGGTGAGTGGTGAGGATGTGGAAGAGTTGGTGGAGGACCACAGGGAAGAGCTAACCACTGAAGAGCTGCAAGAGCTTCATCTGCAACAGCAACAGATCACAGTTCAGGAAACTGCTGCAGAGGAGGAGGAAGAGAGATGGAGGAAGGTGCCTTCTTCAGAGATAAAGGACATTTGTGGAAAGTGGACTGAAGTGCAAACATTTATGGATGAACTTCACCCTAACAAAGCTGTTGCAGGCCGTATTGGCAACATGTACAATGACAGTGTTGTGTCCCACTTCAGAGAAATCTTAAAGAAACGCCAGAAACAGACCTCTCTGGACAGATATTTTGTGCAACAGGGGTCCAGTGACTCTCAAGCTGGTCCCAGTGGCATTAAAAGAAGAAGGGAAGTAACCCCAGATCTGGACTTCATACCTGAAGTCCTAATGGAAGGAGATTCTCCTTCCAAAAATAGTGTACACCTTCCTCCTATCCCCTCCTCCCGTCTTCCATCCACGCAGAAGTCTTCAGTAAAGGTAAGTGTAATGTTATTATTATTTTTTTAAATGCATGTATTTGATTTCTGATTGTTTTCATTATGTAAATCTTTATTTAATTTGAAGAAAATATTTTATTTTAATATTTTTGGATGTCTGGAACGGATTAATTTTATTTCCATTATTTCTTGTCGGGAAAATGGTTTCGAGTTTCGTGAATTTCGACCTTTGGCGGGCTCTCTGGAACGGATTAATCACGAAACTCGGGGGTCCACTGTAGTAGGTTTGCCGGTACTGTCTCGGCCCAGGTCTTTTCCCGATGGTGACCCAGCGTAGCTTTTAGTATATGAATTAATTATGATAGATGGCCATGTATAATAAACTGGTGAGAATTATATTAGTTTGTGTTGCTTGTGGACATTTTGAAAGAATTGAACTTGTGACTGCTTTACTTTGTATCACTTATATGTGTAAGGTAAACTTTAGTGTCAGTATTCTTAGTACACACAATTTTGTTATTGTATTTCCTATTGATTACATGGGGGAAGTGGAAAAGAATACTTCCTCTGTAAGCCATGCATGTTGTAAGGAGTGACTAAAATGCCTGGAGCAAGGGGCTAGTAACACCTTCTCCAGTATGCGTTGCTAAATTTATAAAGAACAACTTTCGTTTTTTCTTTTAGGGTCAGCATACATAAAGAGGATTCCAATAGACCCCTGACTGTCTTCAAGAAGGCACTGGACAGGTACCTAAAGTCAGTACCTGACCAGCCGGGCTGTAGTTCGTATGTTGGTTTACTTGCAAACAGTAGTAACAGCCTGGTTGATCAGGCCTTGATCCACCATGAGGCTTGGTCACAGACTGTGCTGTGGGGCATTGAGCCCCAAAACCCTCGTGGTGGGAGATGGCCAACACATTACATAAATGAAAAAGAAAAAAAAAATCCTATTGAAATTTAAACTAGTGTCTTATCATCTAGCTAACTGTGAAGGTGAAAGATTTCTTCTTTGATATTAGTTTTTTATTATACATGAGCTTATGATAATCATACAGCTACACTGATAGTAACCTTGTGTTCTCTTACAGCTGGAAGGAATGTGCCAGCGCTGGAGAAGGCAGTGTCTGAGCTGCGAGCCCAGGGTGTGCAAGGAGGAACTGCTGTTTGCTTGGAATTAGATCTGGCATGCATGTCTTCTGTGTGCAAGTTTGTTCATGATTTTTCTGCTCTGAAATTGCCACTTCATCTTCTCGTTAACAACGGTGAGAAATTTAATGCACTCAAAAAGTTGTACTGTGCTAAGCTAGTTTGTCTGTCCTAACCAAGCAGACACCTGAAAATAGTGGCTTCTTAAGTAGATAGTGTTTTAAGAAGCAGTGTACCTGTAAAGTGGAGGTTTAAATGTATTAGTAAATTGAATTTACTCAGAATTTTGTCTTATTTTCGAAAGTTGTAGTCTCATCGAAGACTACACAGACTACGAGTATTACTGCAACTTGACGATTTCTCTTTCCTGGCTAAATACTGCTTATCACATATTACATTATCTTCTTTCAACAAACTGGCCATATCCCACCAAGGTAGCGTGACCCAAAAAAGAAAAGCTTTCATCATCATTCACTCCATCACTGTCTTGCTGGAGGCACGCTTACACTTATTTTTTTTTTTTTTTATTATCACACTGGCCGATTCCCACCAAGGCAGGGTGGCCCGAAAAAGAAAAACTTTCACCATCATTCACTCCATCACTGTCTTGCCAGAAGGGTGCTTTACACTACAGTTTTTAAACTGCAACATTAACACCCCTCCTTCAGAGTGCAGGCACTGTACTTCCCATCTCCAGGACTCAAGTCCGGCCTGCCGGTTTCCCTGAATCCCTTCATAAATGTTACTTTGCTCACACTCCAACAGCACGTCAAGTATTAAAAACCATTTGTCTCCATTCACTCCTATCAAACACGCTCATGCATGCCTGCTGGAAGTCCAAGCCCCTCGCACACAAAACCTCCTTTACCCCCTCCCTCCAACCTTTCCCCTCCTCCAGAGCGCAGACACTGTACTTCCCATCTCCAGGATTCAAGTCTGGCCTGCTGGTTTCCCTGAATACCTTCATAAATGTTACATTGCTCACACCCCAACAGCATGTCAAGTCCTAAAAACCATTTGTCTTCATTCTCTCCTATCTAACATGCTCACGCATGCTTGCTGAAGGTTCAAGCCCCTTGCACACACAACCTCCTTTTAGCCTCTCCCTCCAACCATTCCTAGGCCAACCCCTACCCCGCCTTCCCTCCACTACACGGTATTGTTATTGTTGAAACATTTTGGGTACACAGTAGGCTTCTTCATGGAGGTAGCATTTGTGCTGCACAGTTGTATTTATCTTCTTGTTGCTGTCATTGGTGAGTATTTTTATGGAAGAATTGTATACTTTCTTGCTGCTGTCCTCTATATTGCTACCTTAACTACTTCATCATTTCCTGTACCCTACCACTTTTTTTGTTTTTTTACTAAGGATACACAGGAGGCACCTATTTTCGATGTTCTATATTTTCATTAGCTTTCAACTGAGCCATTGTTCCACCCACAAGTGACAGTTGCCAATGGACGGCACATAATGAACAGTGGCACAATTTGAAGCCATCAAAAATGTGGAACATCAAAAAGAGGTGCTGAAAAAGCACTGCTCTAAGGGAGGGGTAGAGATATGTGCAGTTTTGAACTGTAGTATTGGCATCCCTCTGGCAAGACAGTGATGGAATGAGTGATGGTGAATGTGTCTTTTTTTGGGGGGAGGGGGGTCACCCTGCCTTGGTGGGAGACAACTGATGTGTTAAAAATAAAAAATCTGTCAACCTGTTTCATAATGATAAATAAAATTTCATTTTATTTTATAAATTGTTACTATCTTAAGTGTTTTTTCCTACAGGTTAGACAAGAAAAATAAAACACGACAGTGGACTGTTTACTTTACGATTGTCTTAACTCTGTTTTTGTATGATTGTCTTATTCTCAGCGGGCATCATGTTCTGGCCCTGGGACATGACAGTGGACGGTCATGAGTCACACTGGAGTGTGAATTACCTGGGTCACTTCCTGCTCACTCATCTCTTATTTCCACACCTAGTTGCTAACTCCACTCTGGATACCCCAGCACGTGTGGTCAACCTTACCTCATCAGCACATTATATGGGATCCATTCAGTTCAGTGACATAAATAACAAGTAAGTTTTAGTGTTAACTTCTCATTTTTCAAACTTTATTTCTATGAAGTGGACTACAGTATAGAGGAGAGCTCCACTTGTATGGCTCTTAGGTTCCCTACCCTGTGCAATAAGTGACAATTGCCAACGAGTGGAAAAGAGCATTTTTTTCGTTATTGAATGTGTCTAAAATGCCTGATAACGTGTTTACACTGTCATATATTAACCCTTAAACTGTCCAAACGTAGATCTACGTTCACGTGCTTAGTGCTCCGACCTTGATTTTTTCACAAGAAACAATGTAAAAAAAAAAGTAGATCTATGTTCGGAGCCTGCTGCACGTAAACGTATACCTACGTGTGGACAGTTTAAGGGTTAAGCTGTCAATACAGCTAGGCATAAAAACAGATAAAAAAGTCAAATACACATTACATACAATACTTACCTTAAAATATGGCACTGGCTGCCCTTCCCTTACACAACTGTTATGTAAAAATGGCAGAAAAGTGGTAAAGCAGTGAACATAATGAAAAATGGCTCAGTTGAAAACCAATGTAAACTTGAAACACTGAAAAAAGGATGCTGAATAAGCAGGGCCCTCCTGTATTATGCAGTTAGGGTGATTAACATATATTATTACAGTGGAACCTCTACCAGCAAGTTTAATCCGTTCCATGACCTTGCTCACAACTGGATTTGCTCGTTTGCAGAGTCAATTTTCCTCATTTAAATTAATTGAAATGCAATTAATCCGTTCCAGTGGAATTCTGTACTTCAATAATTTCGCTAATATCAACTCTACGGCTTATTTGTGTATCTCACTTCATCTAATATGACATAATAAACAATATAAATAACATAGAAACCTGATATATACTCTAAAATGAATAAAATATGTAATTCATTTAGTGGTATGGGCGATGTCAGCAGTGGATGAGAGTTTGTCTGGAGACAGGACAAAATACTTAACGAATAATTTCGCTTATATCATCTATACGCCTTATTTATCTATCACAGTTCATCTAATATGACATAACAAATAATATAAATAACATAGAAACCTGATATATACTCCAGAATGAATAAAATATGTCATTATATATGTGGCGGCGGCCGACAAGAGTTTGTCTGGAGACAGGACAAAATACTTGAATATTTCGCTATCATCAACTCTACGGCTTATTTATCTATCACATAAACAATATAAATAACATAGAAACCTGATACATATACTCTAGAATGAATAAAATATGTCATTATGTAACAGGTGAAGGCGGCCACAACCGCTCCCTCTTCATTGTGGTAAACACTGCCGTCTAGTGATGGCCTTTTGAAGCCGTCTATTATTATAATTATTATTATTCTGTAGTACATTATTATATGTATTATTATGCATATTATATTATTATTATTGTATTATATTATTATATTATTATTATTATATTATTATTATTATATGTACAGTGGACCCTCGACCAACGATATTAATCCGTTCCTGAGAGCTCATCGTTAATCAAAATTATCGTTAGTCGAGTTAATTTTCCCCATAAGAAATAATGGAAATCAAATTAATCCATGCAAGACACACAAAAGTATTGAAAAAAAAAATTTACCACATGAAATAATAATTTTAATACATACAAACTGAAGAAGACATGTACAATTACATGACACTTACCTTTATTGAAGATCTGGTGATGATTGATGGGATGGGAGGAGGGGAGAGTGTGGATGGTGTTAGTGTTTAGAAGGGGAATTCCCTTCCATTAGGACTTGAGGTGTCAATCCTTTTCCGGGGTTACTTCCCTTCTTCTTTTAATGCCACTAGGACCAGCTTGAGAGTCACTGGACCTCTGTTGCACAACGTATCTGTCCATAGAGGCCTGTACCTCCCGTTCCTTTATGACATTCCTAAAGTGTTTCACAACATTGTCAGTGTCACAATTAAACACTTGTTCAGGTTTCAGTTCTTCACTGTCTATGTACTCCTTGAATTCCTGCACATATTTTTCAGCTGCTTTGTGGTCCGAATTGGCAGCCTCACCATGCCTTATCACACTATGTATGCCACTACGATTCTTAAATCTCTCAAACCAACCTTTTCTGGCTTTAAATTCACTCACATCACCACTAGTTGCAGGCATTTTCTAATTAAATCGTCATGCAACTTCCTAGTCTTTTCACATATGATCGCTTGAGAGATGCTATCTCCTGCTATCTGTTTTTCGTTTATCCACACCAATAACAGTCTCTCAACATCTTCTATCACTTGCGATCTCAGTTTCGAAAATATAGTTGTACCTTTGGCAAGAACAGCTTCATTGATTGCCGTTTTCTTGGCCACAATAGTAGCGATGGTTGATTGGGGTTTTGTGTACAACCTGGCCAGCTCGGAGACACGCACTCCACTTTCATACTTAGCAATGATCTCTTTCTTCATATCCATAGTAATTCTCACCCTTTTTGCTGTAGGGTTGGCACTAGAAGCTTTCTTGGGGCCCATGGTGACTTATTTTGCAGGTGCAGTCACTAAAAACTCTGTGATAATATGAAATGTTCTGATTACACTGTATATGTTTGGATGGGACCGCGGTGGCTGGCTGGCTTGTAAACACTAGCCACAAGTGGACGCGTCTCGAATGGAACGAATCGTGTTGGTCGAGTTTTTTAGCGCTAGTCGAGGCAAAAATTTTGCGTTAAAATGTATCGCTAGTCGGATTTAGCATTAGATGATGCCATTATTGGTCGAGGGTCCACTGTATTATTATTATTATACATATTATTATTATTATTATTATTATTATTATTATTATTATTATTATTATTATTATTATTACTACAATGTAAATAATTTGTAATTTTTATTCCCACAAAAAATATAAGATTTACTGTTATGTATTATTGCAATAATTGTATAAATAATGTCAACCCATTCACTACTGCATATTGGAATGGCCAGTGACTTCATTTGTTTACTATTACAACCTAGGATTTCAAATGGCCTGTTATCCCAGGTGTAATGGGAGCAAATAAACACAGTAGAAAAAGTTTAGACTTATATTATCCTTCACCAATTATAACAGCAATATGTACACTATGTACAGTGATAAATATAGTGCACTCCACGGTAAGCAAGGCAGAAATAGAAGCCACAAGATAGCAGACCGTGCTTCAACCAGCTCTAGAGTGGGAATGACAAGGGCAGACAGGAGAGCGGTATCCACATAACCTCTGCGATTGTCAATCCCACCTTCTTATTGGCTAGAACCTGGTCACTAGTTGAACGATGGGGCCCCATCATCAACTCTTAGCAACCTGGTTCGCTGGTTGGGGGAGATAGCCTGTAAATGAGGGTGTGTCCATGCGCCGAATAAAGGTTACGTACTCTTTGCATGCCACACCCCCACCCCCGAGAAGGCTCAGGATTAGGCTGCCACCTCCCAGTGGTAACCGTGCCGCCATGGCACAAAATAATGGGACCGCCTATCCTCTCCACCATCCAACTCTTAGATAGAGCTCAGCTTTCCTAGTGCCTGAAAGCCAAACCCTAAACTCAGAGTGAGACAGCAGTCAGATAAGCCAACATAGGTCCAAGATACAAGCGGACGGTAGCCCGTATCCCCTCACTAAAAAAAACCCCCACATCAGGGGATAAAAAAAAGAGCTTGAAAGGGGTTACCACAAATACATCCTAACCTAAATAAAATAATAAACTAGACTCTTGACAAAGAGTCTGCCAACACATTTTCTTTGCCGGCAATGTAACGAATTTTGAAGTTATAGGGCTGCAGCCTGAGCGTCCAACGCATAAGCCTTGTGTTGTGATTCTTCATGGCTTGGAGATAGACTAACGGGTTGTGATCACTGTAGACTGTGACCACCTGCGATGTCTGGCCCACATAAACATCGAAATGCTCCAAAGCCATTACCAGCGCGAGGGCTTCTTTTTCAATGGTAGAGTAAGCTCTCTGATGTGGCTGGAACTTAGCTGAAAAGTATGCTACAGGCTGCAACTCCTTGTTCCCGATTTGTAATAGTACCGCCCCAACCCCAGACTCACAAGCATCAACCTGTAATGAAAAAGGTTTGGAGAAGTCTGGAGACAGGAGAATGGGTGCAGAGCACAATAATCTTTTTGCTTTATTAAAAGCAGTGTTACAATCTGACGTCCAATTAAAGGGAACTTTATGACTGGTAAGAGAGGTAAGAGGGGCTACAATATCTGAGAAATTCTTACAGAATCTTCTGTAAAATCCTATCATGCCTAGGAAACGTTGAAGAGATTTCCTATCATGAGGAACTGGATAATCTTTAATCGAAAGAACTTTAGCAAGTTTAGGTGCAACATTACCACTACCTACTTCATGGCCTAGAAAAGTGATAGTGGCCTGGCCAAAGGAAGATTTAGACAAATTAACTGTTAATTGGGAATTCTTAAAGGTCTCAAACAGAGCTTTAAGTCTAAGTAGGTGTTGATCCCAAGTATCAGACACCACAACAATATCATCTAGGTATGCTGCCGTGCCTTCAAGTCCTTTAATAGCCTGATGGATGAGTTTCTGGAATGAAGAGGGGGAATTTTTCATTCCGAAGGGGGTAACTGTATACTGATAATGACCTCCTGGAATTACGAAGGCAGAGATTTCCTTCGCCTTATCTGTCAAAGGTACCTGATAGTAACCTTTAAGGAGATCTAATTTGGACACAAAAGTAGCCTTACCCACAAAGTCAATTACGTCATCCAGACGAGGAAGAGGGTAAGCATCTGTAATTGTGACCTCGTTCACTTTACGGTAGTCTGTGCACATACGAAACCCTCCATCAGCCTTCTTTACTAGGATGCACGGTGAAGCCCATGGACTAGATGACTCCTCCACTAAACCATGTTCTAACAAGAAGTCTACTTCCTGCTGAAGTAGCCTTTGCTTTTCAGGATTAGCTCTGTAGGGGGAGAGTTTAATTGGTTTAGATTTTCCCACATCTACATCATGGTAACCTAACGTACATTTTTTCGGCACATCCGAAAAAATATTAGGATATGACTGTAGAAGCTCAGTTAAATTTGTTGCTTGTATTTCAGATAATCCATCCATTAACGGGCTAGGATCCTTGAGGAGGACAGAATTTGAAAGTTTAGTATTAATTTCAGAGATAGAGTGCAAAGAGTCAGAGTCGTCCTCAGAGGTAGAGGACAGAGTCATTACTGGGACTTTATCTGGTGTATGAAAGGCCTTGATTTGATTAATGTGGTAAGTTTTTGTTTTTGAGGTCTTATCAATGGGAGCTACCACATAATTTAAATCAGATAATCTACTTACAATCTGCATAGGTCCCGTATATCTAGCTTTCAAGGTGTGGCCAGGTATAGGTTCCTGCACCAACACCTTGTCTCCTGGATGGAAGGAGCGGAATTGTGCACTTTTGTCATACCTCTGTTTCATCTTACTTTGAGCTATTTTTAGGTTAGCCGTGGCTAACTCACGTGCCACCTGCAACCTTGAAGACGGGTTGTAGAGTGCTGAGCTTACGTCTTCTCCCATCCATCCTTCTTTGAGCACCCGAAGAGGACCTCGTACATTGTGCCCAAAGATCAGCTCAAACGGACTATACCCTGTAGACTCTTGCACCGTCTCTCGTACTGAGAACAGCAACAATGGTAGAGATTCATCCCAATCTGTCGGAAAGTGCATGCAAAAACTTCTCATCATTGTTTTTAATGTTTGGTGGAATCTTTCCAAGGCGCCTTGGGACTGAGGGTGATAGGCAGTGGATAAGTTGTGAATTATCCCTAACCTAGTTAATACTTCCCTAAATGCTTTGGCAGTGAAGTTAGTACCTTGATCACTTTGTATAGTTTTAGGAATGCCAAAACAAGAAATGAATTTTGTTAAAGCTTTGAGAATAGCTTTAGTATTGATACTACGCATTGGGATCGCTTCAGGATATCTGGTTACTTTATCCATAATTGTAAATAAATACTGATTTCCAGACTTTGACTTAGGTAGTGGACCTACACAATCTATAATTAAATCTGCAAAAGGTTCTCCATCAGCAGGTATGGGTTGGAGAGGTGCAGGTTTAATAGAATGTCCAGGTTTTCCAACTTGCTGACATTCTCGGCAACACCTAATATGATTCTTCACATCTTTCTTTAATGTTGGCCAATAAAATTCTTTTGTGATTCTATACAAGGTTTTTGTAATTCCTAAGTGACCTCCTGATGACGTATTATGAGCTATATTTAATATCTGAGGTCTATACTTGGTTGGAACCACTAACCTGTCGTATAATTGCCGGCCCTCTGTCTCCTTACCAGTCTCAGTGCATACCAAATAATCATTTTTAACTTCATACTTGACTGGATGACCCAAAGAGGATTTACCCATGGCTGCCTCAAAAGTGAATTTTAACGAAGGGTCCTTACGTTGTTCCTCCCGGAAGGACAGTCCCTCGGGCATGGAAACAGAGACATCTGGCAATCCTGCAACCTGGGAATAGGAAGGCTTGATCGGGGTCTGTTCACTTGATTTACGAGACTCCGGCCGGTGTGTCTCATAAAACAACGTGGCTATTCCGAGATCGGAGTCGTCCAAGGATAGGTCAACATTCTCCCCAGACAACCCTTGGGATGTTGCCCGAGTTATGGCCAACACTGGAGAAGCATTAATCATTATAGGTTCAGGACACGAAGTAACAGTAGTAATGTTATTACCCAGTAATAACATGGCATTTTTCATGGGAAATCCTTTTGAGATACCTACAGTCAAGTACCCAGTGTAATATTTGCACTGTACATAAATTTTATGCAAAGGAACAGAATATATAGTTCCTCCATAGGCTTCCAATAAAACTGAGGAATTCAAGGAAGTATTCTCTGAAAGGGGTAATATTCCTTCTCTGACAAGTGAGCAATATGCTCCAGTATCTCTAAAGGTATTTACTTTAGTTGGTTCTGAGTTTTCCTGAAGGGAAATAAGACTTTCGCAATAATAAGGGGCCATACCTTTTTCTACTTCTCTAGGGGACATGTTACTAGGGATATTAGAGATTTTCCCGATGGGTTGAGGTTTTTGGGGGCAGTTGGAACTGATATGACCTACTTTATTACACCTGAAGCAGACGACAGGCTTGCCCTTTACTCCCTGATGACGTTGCAAGTGGTGTCGTTCTGGCTGGTGCCTCTCTGGATATTGTTGTCGAGATGCTCCATAAGTAGTTTGCCTCTCCGCAGGGGGACCATATGTTGAGAAGCGTGGCTCACCAGGTGACTTGGTTGGATGTCGTAGACGCTCTCCCTCCGGCTGGCACTTCATTCTCCAATGTTGTCGATCTCTGCTCACGCCAGACTGTTGAAAAGAGAGACGGGACCGCTCGGACAAGGAGCGGTTCGTTTCGAAGGTATCAGCCAACCTGGCCGCCTCCAATGCAGTGGTTAAGTCACGATCCTGCAGAAAGACACGAACCTCTGGTCCCACAGACTCCAGCAGGTTATCAATCAGAATAAGCTGCACCAGCTCCTCAAAGTTAGAGACACCACTCGCTTTATACCAGCTGGTAAAAGCTTTGGTTTGCTGTCTCACAAAGTCCACCAGGGATTGACCAAGCTGCCGCCTGTTCAATTTGAAGGTCTTACGATATTTAGCTGGGATACATGTATATGCTCCCAACACTGTGGTCTTCACTACTTGATAATCAGAGAATTCAGCGTCAGTTAATACCGACGTAAATTCCTGTGCCTTACCCAATAATGCTGTATGAACCAACGCTGCCCAGTGCTGTTCCGGCCACCTCAAGGCTCGAGCCTGATTTTCGAAGCTTTCGAAAAATTGCTCTGGTTCGGCCTCATTGAAGCGGGGAACAAGCTGTACTGCTTTTTGTAAACTGAAATCGTTTACAGAATGCGAAAACTGCCTCCTTTCTCTTTCCCTATCAAATTCTTCCCTTGCGAATGCTCTCTGTTCCCTAGTTTGCTCAAGATTGATTTTTGCCAGCTGAAGTGCCAACGACGCTGATTCACCCTGAGACAACCCATGTGCACTATACTGACCATTTTGCTCCGTAGGTGTATCATCTTCCTCCTGCGAGAACATAGTAGTTTTTTCCCTAGCTCCCGTAAAGGGAGGAGTTTGATGTGCCATCTCTTCTTCAATAAGTATGTCAGCAATAAGTGAACGCAGTTGCGCAGCTGTAAGAGTGCGTTTATAGGGAATGCCAATGGAACGAGCAATTTGCCAACAACGCTGTAGAGACAATTTAGGTAGGTTATGCAAAGTATATGCCGACACCAGGCGTCTGACTCGTCTAGGTGGCATAAGTTATTCGCTATGCACAGTACGAATACCCCAACGTAACACGTTAATTTGCAGAACACGCTTAGCTATGCACAGTACGATTGCAGAATACGCATACAAGCAAAGCCGACTGCACACAAGACTGACCGTAGCGAAGCGAGCACACTGAACAAGCTAGTAGCGAGCTGCTGAACGATCACACAATAGCAAGGCTGATCATAAGCGACTGACACGCAAAATTTTTAAAGCGAAGCGAAACAGCAAGCTACACAATGTTCCTGCTACAAGCTTCACCCTAAGCTCAACCGTTTCTCTAAGTCCAGATCCCGGACAGGCCCCCATATTACAACCTAGGATTTCAAATGGCCTGTTATCCCAGGTGTAATGGGAGCAAATAAACACAGTAGAAAAAGTTTAGACTTATATTATCCTTCACCAATTATAACAGCAATATGTACACTATGTACAGTGATAAATATAGTGCACTCCACGGTAAGCAAGGCAGAAATAGAAGCCACAAGATAGCAGACCGTGCTTCAACCAGCTCTAGAGTGGGAATGACAAGGGCAGACAGGAGAGCGGTATCCACATAACCTCTGCGATTGTCAATCCCACCTTCTTATTGGCTAGAACCTGGTCACTAGTTGAACGATGGGGCCCCATCATCAACTCTTAGCAACCTGGTTCGCTGGTTGGGGGAGATAGCCTGTAAATGAGGGTGTGTCCATGCGCCGAATAAAGGTTACGTACTCTTTGCATGCCACATTTACTCTTGAACATAGCCAAGCAATGGAACATTTCTCCTACGTTAAGCTCAATTTCAAGGTACTTTTCATCATGAAAGCAATCAAAATCATATCTGTTTCTGTAATATATCTTCCATTCTATCAAATGAGACCAAAATAACGAGAATACAACCATAAAAACCATACGAAAATGCCGCTAAGGCGTGGCTAATTGCTGAGAAGTGAATTTCATTATTTATGCTTAAATTTCTTTCATTTTTGATGTAAGTTAAGAAGCATCTTTCCATCATACATTGCCCAAGTTTCAATAAGATAGTTCAACAAACAAATGAGATATAATTCCCTAGATCAAGAGTAAGAACCTTTCACCAGTGTCAAGGAACCTGCCTTGAGGTCTGCTCGCTTATGGAAATTTTGCTCGCATATGGAAGCAAAAAATCAACCCATCGACTGCTTGTATTTGGAAAAACTCGCACGTGGATGCACTAGCTAGTAGAGGTTCCACTGTACTTTATAGAAATCCTCGGGAGCAAGGGGATAGTAACACCCTCTCCTTTATAAATTATTAAATGTAAAAAGAAGAAAAAACTTTACATTTATTCTCTTTTGGGAGTCACACTGTCTCAGTAGGAGATGGCCATTGTGATAAAAAATAGTTATTAAAAGTTATTGAATCTTATTTGTATTATGTAAACTTTCTCATTGGAATCCAGTCTCAGTACATTAATTTGTTTCATGCGATATACATATATAATTTTGGGACCTTAGATCTGAGATTATATTTAGCTTTGAATGTTTGATGCATTGATTATTTTGATGTATTGTTTATTTTGAAAGATGTGCTCTAACCTTTATTGCTGACTTCTTGCTTGTAAAGGTAAATATACCCACAGGAAAAATTACTGCCCTCAAGCTGCATATGCTCAGAGTAAATTGGCACAGATGATGTTTACCATCTCGTTGGCCGAGCATCAGAAGTCATGTGGGGGTAGCGTTGTTGTCAGTGGTGTTCATCCGGGAGTGGTGGCCACCGAACTTTTCCAGCATGTTGCATGGGCTAGAAATTTCCCTCTGCTTGCCAATACTTTCCTCAAGGTAAATAGGTTTAATGTGCAATCCTTGGTGTTATTGTAAAAACTCATTGGACAGCCCATACCATGTCATTAACTCCATAAAAATGCATAGCATTGTTAGATATTACTGCTATAGCTCTGGCAAGAGGTGTGGAGTTAAAAGATAAAGAATCACACACAAAGTGGGAGTTGTCACAGCTGCTCTTTGCTGATGACACTGTGCTCTTGGGAGATTCTGAAGAGAAGTTGCAGAGATTTGTGGATGAATTTGGTAGGGTGTGCAAAAGAAGAAAATTAAAGGTGAATACAGGAAAGAGTAAGGTTATGAGGATAACAAAAAGATTAGGTGATGAAAGATTGAATATCAGATTGGAGGGAGAGAGTATGGAGGAGGTGAATGTATTCAGATATTTGGGAGTGGACGTATCAGCGGATGGGTCTATGAAAGATGAGGTGAATCATAGAATTGATGAGGGGAAAAGAGTGAGTGGTGCACTTAGGAGTCTGTGGAGACAAAGAACTTTGTCCTTGGAGGCAAAGAGGGGAATGTATGAGAGTATAGTTTTACCAACGCTCTTATATGGGTGTGAAGCATGGGTGATGAATGTTGCAGCGAGGAGAAGGCTGGAGGCAGTGGAGATGTCATGTCTGAGGGCAATGTGTGATGTGAATATAATGCAGAGAATTCGTAGTTTGGAAGTTAGGAGGAGGTGCGGGATTACCAAAACTGTTGTCCAGAGGGCTGAGGAAGGGTTGTTGAGGTGGTTCGGACATGTAGAGAGAATGGAGCGAAACAGAATGACTTCAAGAGTGTATCAGTCTGTAGTGGAAGGAAGGCGGGGTAGGGGTCGGCCTAGGAAAGGTTGGTGAGAGGGGGTAAAGGAGGTTTTGTGTGCGAGGGGCTTGGACTTCCAGCAGGCATGCGTGAGCGTGTTTGATAGGAGTGAATGGAGACAAATGGTTTTTAATACTTGACGTGCTGTTGGAATGTGAGCAAAGTAACATTTATGAAGGGGTTCAGGGAAACCGGCAGGCCGGACTTGAGTCCTGGAGATGGGAAGTACAGTGCCTGCACTCTGAAGGAGGGGTGTTAATGTTACAGTTTAAAAACTGTAGTGTAAAGCACCCTTCTGGCAAGACAGTGATGGAGTGAATGATGGTGAAAGTTTTTCTTTTTCGGGCCACCCTGCCTTGGTGGGAATCGGCCAGTGTGATAATAAAAAATAATAAAAAAAAAGCTCTGTTAGGTAATTAACCTACTGCAAACATTTTTAAATGTTGCATATCAGTATTTCTTAAGTCAGAGTTGGAGTTTATTATTATTATCATCATGATACAGTGTTTATACAGAAATGGGGGACATTTGATTGCATACAGAAAGCCCATAGACATGTAGAGCAAATATTTAACAAAACTAGAATTCACTTATTGTATTTCTTAGCTATACAGTTATAATTTGTGGTTTGTTTTTCAAAGAACGTACAATATTTTCATGTTTTATATACCAGTACTTACCAGTAAAATTAAGTTTATTGTTGCAGACTCCCGAGCAGGGATGTGACACCGTTGTGTATGTTGCATTATCAAAGTACGTCAAAGAAGGTGGTCAATATTATGAAAACTGCACAGTTACCACACCATCCAGAGCTGCCCGGAGGAGGGAGGACCGTGCCCGTCTTTGGGAGCTCTCCTGTCAACAGCTTGGAATAGACTCCTTTGGACAGTTATAATTCAGTAATTTAATTAATATCCTTGTAAGAGCTCCGACTGCCTTCATTCACTCGTATAGTACCTGGAGTTTCCCTGGAGAGGGCCTTGGGGGTGAACGCTACTGCGGCTTGGTCTGTACTGTACTGTACTGCAAAGTATTTTTTTTAGTACATAAATGGAAACTGATAAGATTGTGTGAAACACTAGAGGATTTGAATCTCTGCACTGCACTTATGGGGATTCAAATCCTCCGGTGTTTCACACACTAACATGGTAAGATAAAGTACTGAATTTTTGAACATTTCATAATAAGGGTTTGTTTTGATACTCTATTTAAATTAGAATTTAATCAATTACATCATCTTTGAGGACTATATGTAATCATATGTAAAGAAAGAGACTAGAATTTCTTTGAAATTCATTGTCTGTCTTGATGCATTATGTTGTCTTACTCAGTCATCCTCCACTGAATAGGGCTCTTCCTACATTATGTACCAATATTTGTTTGTAAACTTACGTTGAAAATATTTTCATGACTTACTAAGTAACCATCACAGCTAAAGAATAAAAAGTTACAGTACCATGACTTAAACAATACACAGATAACCCGCACATGGAAGAAAGAAGCTTTTGACGACATTTCGGTCCGACTTGTACCATTAACAAGTTATGTACACGTGTGTAACTTGTTAATGGGTTAAGTCAGACTGAATTAACAAAAGAACATAAGAAAGAAGGAACACTGCAGTAGGCCTACTGGCCCATGCTAGGCAGGTCCAAGTCACCTACTGGCTTATGCCACTGACCCAACCTAGTCAGGTCTAGGTCTCGTCCACTTAAGGAAAGTGCACGACATCAGACCTATTAGCACAAGCTAGTCAGGTCCAACTCGCACCCATTTGTGTATTTCTCTAACTGATTTTCATAAATTTCTCCTGTGTGAGGGTTATTTGTGCATCACAACTGTGGGTTGGATCATGACCCAGGGTTGACAACCATTGGCTTTAGCTAACCAGTTTGTTTGTTATAAATCTTTCTTTCTTTCAACACACTGGCCGTATCCCACCGAGGCGGGGTGGCCCAAAAGGAAAAACGAAAGTTTCTCCTTTTACATTTAGTAATATATACAGGAGAAGGGGTTACTAGCTCCTTGCTCCCGGCATTTTAGTCGCCTCTTACAACACACATGGCTTACGGAGGAAGAATTCTGTTCCACTTCCCCATGGAGGGTTTGTTATAAATATGTAGCATAAATAATAAATTAGTTTTGCTTTGCACAGACAGGTATATTTGTCACTAGAGTGATAAAGCTCTGTAATGAGCTGATGTAACCTGACCACATCAGTTGGTTTAACTTGCAAGTCCTTTGTAAGTCTCAAGATTACTATATATTACCGTAGAAACTCAAGATAATGTGAATTTTGTATTTTCTTATAAAATAAATGTTAATCCAGTAGATGTTTTTAAATCATTGGTAATGTGTGTAACCATAAAAGACACTGGCTGTTCCCACCAAGGCAAGATGAGTCTTTCTAGCAAGGTGGGGAACAAATGTTCCTCTTTACAAGAGTAGCTGAAGTGGTAATGTTCTTTTCTGAGTTGAAGCAAATGGTTTATATGACTTGATGTGTTGTTGGAGTGTGAACAAGGTAACATTTATGAAGGGATTCAGGGAAACTGGTTTGCTGGACTTGAGCCCTGGAGGTGGGAAATACAGTGCCTGTACCCTGAAGGAGAGGTGGAGATATATGTTTATAGTTTTTGAACTGTAGTATTGGCATGCCTCTGCATGCCAGTGAATGATGATGAAAGTGTTTCTTCTTCGGGTTGCCCTGCCTCAGTGGAAATTGCCAATGTGTTAAAAAAAATCTTTATACACAGATTGAGCTACTTGTCATGGACTTAAGACAACCACCATGACGGACATGGGATGCATAATTGTGTGTTATCAAGCCCATGGATGATACCAAGACTTGACATTTTGTATACCACCTGGCCTATGGCTGGTCTCCAGAAGAAAAGCTCGGGGAACTCGTCAAAGATATACCATCTAATTCCTTCTTTTTCATATTCTCTACATAATAATCTGCACCACAGTCTTGGACAAAACATTTGTGCTGTGTAGCATTTTGTCTTCACAGTAATACTGAATGATGGTGCTTCATACTGTACGAAAGTTTATATAATTTTTTTAAACACTGGCTGCCTCCCACCAAGGCAGGGTGACCCGAAAAAGAAGCTTTCACCATCATTCACTCCATCACTCTCATGCCAGCGGCACATAGATACGACAGTTCAGATGCCACTCTAAACAGTAAATATGCCAAACTCCTAAACCTGTATGGGTCATGCTGTGCCATGATGAAATGCTGGCATCATTGTACTGTATGATACAAAAACCACTTTTTGTCACTGACATCTTTTTCTAGAGAGACTTTGACCCTTGATGAAAGTGAGAAGCTCTTGATTCAAGGAAATTGACAAATACTCCCATTCCTTGGATCAGACCTGATGGCCTCTCATTGCACTAGATGCTGTATGACCTGTGTGGGTTTACTTCTCCACTTCCATCGTCCATGAATGTAATAATGATAGAAACCAATACAATACTTTCAAATTTATTTATATTCTGTGATGTACTGTTGAGCTCTTGATCCAAGGAATTTGCAGCTATCCTTGCCCCTTGGATCAAACCTGATTGCCTGCCATTTCCCTAGGTGCTCTGTCACCCCTACAGGTTTAGCATTTTCCACTGAAAATAACAAAAGCAACAAGTTGAAGAATGAGGCAGTTGTACAACATTTAGCAATATTTATTGTGAAGATGTTTCTCCAGCCAGTGACTTCTTCAGTACAAAGAACGGTGGGAGATGAAGAGGAGTTTGAGGTAATCAGTCCCTCTGCCCAGAGTCGAAGTGTTTGGTCTGTCAGTGTTGTATGTTGTTTAAAATGGTTTGTCTACACATCACAACTCATCACTACACATCACAACTCATCATTCCACATCACAACTCATCATTACACATCACAACTCATCACTACACATCACAACTCATCACTACACATCACAAATCATTCCTACACATCACAGTTCATTACTACACATCACTAATTATCACTACACATCATAAATCATTACATATCAGAGAACTTTCACAGCACGTGAAGGTACAATAAAGCACCTAAATTAATAGGAACGGTTAAAGTCCCTTGACCTGTATGACCCTTGTAGGTTTAATGCTACTTTTTGATTATAATAATAATGAAATCCCTTGACCTGTATTCCCTGGAATGCAGGCGAGAAAGATACATGATAATATACACTTGGAAAATCCTAGAGGGACTAGTCCCAAATCTTCATATGAAAATCACTTCCTACAAAAGTAAAAGATTTGGCAGGAGATGCAACATCTACCCAATGAAAAGCAGGGACTAACAGTGTCTGTCTGTATGTTTGGACAAGCTAACTTGACCTGGGCTGCCTTTAGTGTTGCAATTGTTTCTTTTAGTCCCCTGATTTGCTCAGATTTAGGCAAATCATCTACTACCACAGCTTCCACTGTCTTTTCCAGTTTCCTAGACCAACAGTGAATTTGGCCAGGTCAAATGTCTGTTTACCAGAACTTGGGGAAAAAAAAAACTACATATGTCGAATTGTGTTTTGGCATGGGGTTGTTTATTTAGCACCTAGAAAGGAATGAGCTTATACATGATAGCCAGCACGGTTTCAGGGAAGGGAAATCCCACATCACAAACCTACTGGAGTTTTACGACAAGATAACAGAAGTCCCATACCTCAATTGCTAATGCACTCAGCTCGCACACTGAGGTGCAGAGGTTGATCCCCCAGTATGAGTGAAAACACTAGAACATGTTTCCTTAAGACTGCTGTCCATGTTCACCTAATAGTAAAATAATTAGGTACCTGGGTGTCAGTGAACTGGTGTGAGTTGCATCACCCTGGGTCAAAATTGACCTAATTTGCCTGAAATGCTCAGCATAACAAGGGACTTTCTATATAGTAGTACATGTATTTCAATGATGTCAGCTATGGTCTGTATACCTTGTACATGTACTTATAGAAATAAAAAATTATTATTTAGTAAGACAGGCAAGAGAGGGCTGGGGAGATTGCATTTTCTTGGACTATAAGAAAGCTTTCAACACAGTTCCACACAAGAGATTAGTGCAAAAGCTAGAGGAGCAGGCAGGAATAACAGGAAAGGCACTGCAGTTTATCAGACAATACCTGTCATAAAGGAAATGAGTGATGGTATGTAACGAGGTGTCAGAATGGGCGCTTGTGCGAGCGGGGTTCCACAAGGGTCAGTCCTAGATCCAGTGCTGTTTTGGTATATACACAAATGATGTGATGGAAGAGATAGATTCAGAAGTGTCTCTGTTTGCATACAATGTGAAGAATTCAAAAGGATGAGGATCAGGTAGGAATGCAAAGGGATCTAGTGCAAAATCATGATGATAGGGAGGTATATCTGGAGAGGGTTTCAGAGGTCAATGCCCCCGTGGCCCTGTCTGTGACCAGGCCTTGTGGTGGATCAGGGCCTGATCAATCAGGCTGTTAATGCTGGTCAAAGAAGACCGTAGACAGAGTACAGGCTAGAGGACTAAAGACTGCAAACCTCACTCAAGGAAAAGGATCTTGGGGTAAGTATAAAACTGAGCATGTCTCCTGAGGCACACACAAACCAAATAACTGCTGCACATATGGGTGCTTGGCAAACCTAAGAATAGCTTTTCAACACCTGATTAAGGAATCATTCAAGACTCTGTACACTGTGTACGTCAGGCCCATATTCGAGTATGCGGCACCAGTATGGAACCCACACCTGGTCAAGCACGTCAAGAAATTAGAGAAGTGCAAAGGTTTGCAAAAAAAAAAAAAAAAAAAAAAGCTGTATAATCCTCCGGGTTTAGCGCTTCCCCCTTGATTATAATAATAATAATAATAATTGCAAAAAAAAAAAGTCCCAAAGCTAAGGGGTATATCCTATGAGGAGAGGTTAAAGGAACTCAACCTGATGACACTGGAGGACAGGAGGGATAGTGGAGACATGATAATGACTTATAAAATACTAAGAAGAATTTACAAGGTGGATAGGGATGGAATGTTTCAAAGATGTGACACAGCCACAAGAGGTAAGTTTATTCAGGTATACACAAACACAGTTACATAGATTATCATACATAGCAGCATATGTATCAAGAACTTGGGATAACCCACAAAAGTCAAAGTGACTTATTTCCAGTGGGGTCCTATGCTTATTTCCAACTGAATGTTGAAGACTCAGATGAGTCACTGAGATGTTAGGAAGCATTCCTTCAGCCATAGAGTTGTCAGGAAGTGTAACAATCTGAAGAGTGATGTAGTGGAGGCAGAGTCCATATGTAGCCTTAAGAAGAGGCATGATAAACCCCCATGGAACAAAGAGTAGCCTAGTAGCCACCAGTAAAGAGGCAGAGCCTGGAGCCGTAAATTGACCCCAGCAAGTACAACTAGGCGAGTACAGACACACACACAGAGCTAAAGAGATTATTCTATGAAGAAAGGTCCCCTCAAGGAAGGTTCCTTGATGTTGGTGAGGGGCTCTTGATTTAGGGAATTGGATCTGTGCTCCAGTTCCCCAAATTAAGCCTGTATGCCTTCCACATCCCCCCCCCCCAGGCCCTGTATAATCCTCCGGGTTTAGCGCTTCCCCTTGATTGTAATAATAATAATATGAAGAAAGGTTAAGGGAAATCGGCCTGACGACACTGGAGGACAGGAGGGTCAGGGGAGACATGATAACGACATACAAAATACTGCGTGGAATAGACAAGGTGGACAGAGACAGGATGTTCCAGAGATGTGACACAGCAACAAGGGGTCACAATTGGAAGCTGAAGACTCAGATGAGTCAAAGGGATGTTAGGAAGTATTTCTTCAGCCACAGAGTAGTTAAAGTATAATAAAGCTCATGGAGCAGGGAATGAGAGGACCTAGTAGCGGTCAGTGAAGAAGCGGGGCCAGGAGCTGAGTCTCGACCCCTGCAACCACAATTAGGTGAATACAGAGTAGCCAGCAGTAAAGAGGCGGAGCCAGGAACCATGACTGGACCCCAGCAAGTACAACTAGGTAAGTACAGTAGTCAAGATGGCGTCATCACGGACACAAGACCTGCCTCCCCGGGAAGGTTATTCACCCATTACCTACTCCAGGATACCTGCCAGAACCTATTTTAAAGGTCAGTTGATGGTATACCACCATTATGTATCCTGGGTATACATAATACCCCCCAGTTGGGGCACTGACATACCTAAACCGGGGAAATAGTCACTTTCTGGGGGGTTATCTGGGGTAATTTATACATATATATAATAATTTGTGTATATAATTATGTATATTTGTATCTAAATATACTTATTTACTCGCCTAAAGTAGCTCGGGTATATATATACTGCCCCAGCTGGGGCACTAAGTCACATTTTGGGTTATCGTAGGTAATATACATATATGTGACTGTATATTAATTTATGTATATATTTATGTATATCTGTAACTAAATATACTTTAACCCCCCCTAGAGCAGCCTGGGTATGTATACCCCAGAGATGTCCATACCCACGTATATATGCCCCCCTTGATGCCGGTACAGGGCTCTTGATCCCAGGAATTGGACTGGTCCTCCTCCTCCTCCTCCTTCCTTAGTACAAACAAATATCAAGCTGAAATAAAGTATTATCCCCCCACCCGGTGCTGTTTTACCCCTACGGGTGCAGAGCTTCCCCATGACTAATAAATTCTCCCCTCAAGGAAGGTTCCTTGATGTTGGTGAGGGGCTCTTGATTTAGGGAATTGGATCTGTGCTCCAGTTCCCCGAATTAAGCCTGAATGCCTTCCACATCCCCCCCCCAGGCGCTGTATAATCCTCCGGGTTTAGCGTTTCCCCTTGATTATAATAATAATATAATAAATTCCTCTCAGGGGCCCCATCATGCCAGGAAAAGGCTCTTGATCCAAAGAATTTTAACCACTCTGAGGATAGGAAAACTCTCGGAACGCATCAAAAGTATATACTAAATATATATTAAGTGTATACTAAATATACATAATTAATATGTGTTTTCCCCGTGACCTGGTAGGTAAACCTCGGCCTTCACACACTCAGGTCTGGGTTCGATCCCCGGCGAGGGTAGAAACACTTATATAGATTTAAGTAGTTATTATGTACTAGGATTAGTCTGCCCGAAATGCCCCGGCGGGATAGTGGCTTTCTTTGTGCTTAGCAAAAATTTTAATTACATATTGTAACATTTACAAAGAAATAATATCTGTATTCTTTCCTTATACCGGTTGTCTATGTTCATCCATCAGTAAAATGGGTACCTGGGTGTTAGTTGGCTGGTGTGGGTGGCCCGGTGGCCTGGTGGCTAAAGCTCCCGCTTCACATACGGAGGGCCCGGGTTCGATTCCCGGCGGGTGGAAACATTCGACACGTTTCCTTACACCTGTTGTCCTGTTCACCTAGCAGCAAATAGGTACCTGGGTGTTAGTCGACTGGTGTGGGTCGCATCCTGGGGGACAAGATTAAGGACCCCAATGGAAATAAGTTAGACAGTCCTCGATGACGCACTGACTTTCTTGGGTTATCCTGGGTGGCTAACCCTCCGGGGTTAAAAATCCGAACGAAATCTTATCTTATCTTATCTCTTATCCTGGGTGTTAGTAGGCTGGTGTGGGTGGCATCCTGGGTGTTAGTTGGCTGGTGTGGGTGGCATCCTGGGTGTTAGTTGGCTGGTGTGGGTGGCATCCTGGGTGTTAGTTGACTGGTGTGGGTGGCATCTGGGTGTTAGTTGGCTGGTGTGGGTGGCATCCTGGGTGTTAGTTGGCTGGTGTGGGTGGCATCCTGGGTGTTAGTTGGCTGGTGTGGGTGGCATCCTGGGTGTTAGTTGGCTGGTGTGGGTGGCATCCTGGGTGTTAGTTGGCTGGTGTGGGTGGCATCCTGGGTGTTAGTTGGCTGGTGTGGGTGGCATCCTGGGTGTTAGTTGGCTGGTGTGGGTGGCATCCTGGGTGTTAGTTGGCTGGTGTGGGTGGCATCCTGGGTGTTAGTTGGCTGGTGTGGGTGGCATCCTTGGTGTTAGTTGGCTGGTGTGGGTGGCATCCTGGGTGTTAGTTGGCTGGTGTGGGTGGCATCCTGGGTGTTAGTTGGCTGGTGTGGGTGGCATCCTGGGTGTTAGTTGGCTGGTGTGGGTGGCATCCTGGGTGTTAGTTGGCTGGTGTGGGTGGCATCCTGGGTGTTAGTTGGCTGGTGTGGGTGGCATCCTGGGTGTTAGTTGGCTGGTGTGGGTGGCATCCTGGGTGTTAGTTGGCTGGTGTGGGTGGCATCCTGGGTGTTAGTTGGCTGGTGTGGGTGGCATCCTGGGTGTTAGTTGGCTGGTGTGGGTGGCATCCTGGGTGTTAGTTGGCTGGTGTGGGTGGCATCCTGGGTGTTAGTTGGCTGGTGTGGGTGGCATCCTGGGTGTTAGTTGGCTGGTGTGGGTGGCATCCTGGGTGTTAGTTGGCTGGTGTGGGTGGCATCCTGGGTGTTAGTTGGCTGGTGTGGGTGGCATCCTGGGTGTTAGTTGGCTGGTGTGGGTGGCATCCTGGGTGTTAGTTGGCTGGTGTGGGTGGCATCCTGGGTGTTAGTTGGCTGGTGTGGGTGGCATCCTGGGTGTTAGTTGGCTGGTGTGGGTGGCATCCTGGGTGTTAGTTGGCTGGTGTGGGTGGCATCCTGGGTGTTAGTTGGCTGGTGTGGGTGGCATCCTGGGTGTTAGTTGGCTGGTGTGGGTGGCATCCTGGGTGTTAGTTGGCTGGTGTGGGTGGCATCCTGGGTGTTAGTTGGCTGGTGTGGGTGGCATCCTGGGTGTTAGTTGGCTGGTGTGGGTGGCATCCTGGGTGTTAGTTGGCTGGTGTGGGTGGCATCCTGGGTGTTAGTTGACTGGTGTGGGTGGCATCCTGGGTGTTAGTTGGCTGGTGTGGGTGGCATCCTGGGTGTTAGTTGGCTGGTGTGGGTGGCATCCTGGGTGTTAGTTGGCTGGTGTGGGTGGCATCCTCGGTGTTAGTTGACTGGTGTGGGAGGCATCCTGGGTGTTAGTGGCTGCTGTTGGTGGCATCCTGGGTGTTAGTTGACTGGTGTGCGAGGCATCCTGGGTGTTAGTGGCTGCTCTTGGTGGCATCCTGGGTGTTAGTTGACTGGTGTGGGAGGCATCCTGGGTGTTAGTTGACTGGTGTGGGAGGCATCCTGGGTGTTAGTTGACTGGTGTGGGAGGAATCCTGGGTTTTAGTGGATGCTGTGGGTGGCATCCTGGGTGTTATTTGGCTGGTGTGGGTGGCATCCTGGGTGTTAGTTGGCTGGTGTGGGTGGCATCCTGGGTGTTAGTTGGCTGGTGTGGGTGGCATCCTGGGTGTTTGTTGGCTGGTGTGGGTGGCATCTTGGGTGTTAGTTGGTTGGTGTGGGTGGCATCCTTGGTGTTAGTTGGCTGGTGTGGGTGGCATCCTGAGTGTTAGTTGGCTGGTGTGGGTGGCATCCTGGGTGTTAGTTGGCTGGTGTGGGTGGCATCCTGGGTGTTAGTTGACTGGTGTGGGTGGCATCCTGGGTGTTAGTTGACTGGTGTGGGTGGCATCCTGGGTGTTAGTTGGCTGGTGTGGGTGGCATCCTAGGTGTTAGTTGGCTGGTGTGGGTGGCATCCTGGGTGTTAGTTGGCTGGTGTGGGTGGCATCCTGGGTGTTAGTTGGCTGGTGTGGGTGGCATCCTAGGTGTTAGTTGGCTGGTGTGGGTGGCATCCTGGGTGTTTGTTGGCTGGTGTGGGTGGCATCTTGGGTGTTAGTTGGTTGGTGTGGGTGGCATCCTTGGTGTTAGTTGGCTGGTGTGGGTGGCATCCTGGGTGTTAGTTGGCTGGTGTGGGTGGCATCCTGGGTGTTAGTTGGCTGGTGTGGGTGGCA
This sequence comes from Cherax quadricarinatus, assembly GCF_038502225.1. NCBI lineage: Eukaryota > Metazoa > Arthropoda > Malacostraca > Decapoda > Parastacidae > Cherax > Cherax quadricarinatus. The sequence continues at coordinate 5,762,070 of NC_091353.1, forward strand.
TCCTGGGTGTTAGTTGGCTGGTGTGGGTGGCATCCTGGGTGTTTGTTGGTTGGTGTGGGTGGCATCTTGGGTGTTAGTTGGTTGGTGTGGGTGGCATCCTTGGTGTTAGTTGGCTGGTGTGTGTGGCATCCTGGGTGTTAGTTGCTGGTGTGGGTGGCATCCTTGGTGTTAGTTGGCTGGTGTGGGTGGCATCCTGGGTGTTAGTTGGCTGGTGTGGGTGGCATCCTGGGTGTTAGTTGGCTGGTGTGGGTGGCATCCTGGGTGTTAGTTGGCTGGTGTGGGTGGCATCCTTGGTACTCACCTAGTTGTACTCACCTAGTTGAGGTTGCGGGGGTCGAGTCCGAGCTCCTGGCCCCGCCTCTTCACTGATCACTACTAGGTCACTCTCCCTGAGCCGTGAGCTTTATCATACCTCTGCTTAAAGCTATGTATGGATCCTGCCTCCACTACATCGCTTCCCAAACTATTCCACTTACTGACTACTCTGTGGCTGAAGAAATACTTCCTAACATCCCTGTGATTCATCTGTGTCTTCAGCTTCCAACTGTGTCCCCTTGTTAGTGTCCAATCTCTGGAACATCCTGTCTTTGTCCACCTTGTCAATTCCTCTCAGTATTTTGTATGTCGTTATCATGTCCCCCCTATCTCTCCTGTCCTCCAGTGTCGTCAGGTTGATTTCCCTTAACCTCTCCTCGTAGGACATACCTCTTAGCTCTGGGACTAGTTATGTTGCAAACCTTTGCACTTTCTCTAGTTTCTTCACGTGCTTGGCTAGGTGTGGGTTCCAAACTGGTGCCGCATACTCCAATATGGGCCTAACGTACACGGTGTACAGGGTCCTGAATGATTCCTTATTAAGATGTCGGAATGCTGTTCTGAGGTTTGCTAGGCGCCCATATGCTGCAGCAGTTATTTGGTTGATGTGCGCTTCAGGAGATGTGCCTGGTGTTATACTCACCCTAAGATCTTTTTCCTTGAGTGAGGTTTGTAGTCTCTGGCCCCCCTAGACTGTACTCCGTCTGCGGCCTTCTTTGCCCTTCCCCAATCTTCATGACTTTGCACTTGGTGGGATTGAACTCCAGGAGCCAATTGCTGGACCAGGTCTGCAGCCTGTCCAGATCCCTTTGTAGTTCTGCCTGGTGTTAGTTGGCTGGTGTGGGTGGCATCCTGGGTGTTAGTTGGCTGGTGTGGGTGGCATCTTGGGTGTTAGTTGGCTGGTGTGGGTGGCATCCTGGGTGTTAGTTGGCTGGTGTGGGTGGCATCTTGGGTGTTAGTTGGCTGGTGTGGGTGGCATCCTGGGTGTTAGTTGGCTGGTGTGGGTGGCATCCTGGGTGTTAGTGGGTGGCATCCTGGGTGTTAGTTGGCTGGTGTGGGTGGCATCCTTGGTGTTAGTTGGGTGGTGTGGGTGGCATCCTGGGTGTTAGTTGGCTGGTGTGGGTGGCATCCTGGGTGTTAGTTGGCTGGTGTGGGTGGCATGCTGGGTGTTAGTGGGACAAAACTGACCTAATTTGCAGGAAATGCTCTACATAACAAGCAACTTTCTATATAGTAGTATGTCATTGATGTCAGCTATGGTCTGTATAAGTTGATCATGTACTTGTAGTAAATAATTATTATTATTAATTTTCAGGGTATCAGTTGTTCGCAGGATATGCGGTTGTCACAGCTGTGGCAGCTTATGTCTACTCACTCACAGACAAAAAGATCAGGTATTTTTTTTTTCTATGCCCATTATTTGATTTTAGTTGAAAACTAGCTATAAGATTTTATTTAAAATTTGCAATATTTGAACTATAGTATCGGCACACCTCTGGCAAGACAGTGATGGAGTGAGTAATGATGCAAGCGTTTCTTCTTTTTGGGTTGCCCGGCCTCAGTGGGAACTGGCCAATATGTTATAAAAAACTTTCCCATGCTTAAATAATTTTTCTTTTAGTTGTCCTCATTATGAATACTGACCCAGTGTTGACATATTAGAGAAGTATATTTCAAGGCATGACATTGAAAATACGCTCAAATTATTATTCAGACGTAATTTCATGTTATTTGTGGATTTTAAGTTTGTGGAACCTCTAGAACCATTCATTTCTCAATAATAACATGGAGACAGAAACACAAAGGATTAATTAGTCTGTATTTTAATCCCCATCTGGGATTCTTTTCATTTATTTACTTTTCAGTATGTAGAGTAGTAGCATAGAACCTAACCTAACTTAACCTAGCCTAACTTAACCTAGCCTAACTTAACCTAGCCTAACTTAACCTAACCTAACTTAACCTAACCTAACCTAACTTAACCTAGCCTAACTTAACCTAACCTAACTTAACCTAACCTAACCTAACTTAACCTAGCCTAACTTAACCTAACCTAACTTAACCTAACCTAACCTAACTTAACCTAGCCTAACTTAACCTAACCTGCTGTATAAGTGGGTCCCTCCTTTACAGCAGCAGCCCACAACCTTACCTTTACCTTTACCTTTGCCCTTGCCCTTGCCCTTGCCTTGCCTGGCCTGGCCTGGCCTGGCCTTGCCTTGCCTGGCCTGGCCTGGCCTGGCCTTGGCCTTGGCCTTGGCCTTGGCCTTGGCCAAACCCATGATGATTCTCTTCAAACCGCTTGTGCTCTCTAGGCTGGAATACTGCTGTACACTAACGGCCGCCTTCAAGGCTGGCGACATTGCAGACCTGGAGAGTGTACAAAGAACTTTCACGGCACACATAAGTGCGATAAGGCACCCAAACTACTGGGAACGGTTGAAGGTCCTTGATCTGTATTCCCTGGAACACAGGAGAGAGAGATACATGTTAATATACACTTGGAAGGTACTGGAGGGATTGGTACCAAACCTTCACACGAAAATCACTCCAAATGAAAGCAAAAGACTCGGCAGGAGATGCAACATTCCCCCGATGAAAAGCAGGGGTGCCACGAGTACACTGAGAGACAACACAATAAGTGTCCAGGGCCCAAGACTGTTCAATTGCCTCCCAGCATACATAAGGTGGATTACCAATAGACCTCTTTCTGTCTTCAAGAAGGCACTGGACAGGCACCTAAAGTCAGTACCTGACCAACCGGGCTGTGGTTCGTACGTCAGCTTGTGTGCGGCCAGCAGTAACAGCCTGGTTGATCAGACCCTGATCAACCAGGAGGTTGATCAGGGTCTGATCAACCAGGGGGGGTCTGGGGCCACAGGGGTCTGGGACCCCCGTGGCCTGGTCCCAGACTGGGCCATGGGGGCATTGACCCCCGAAACCCTCTCCAGGTAAACATTCACCTTTATCTTTACCTTACCTTACCTAACATAACATAACATAACCTACTGTATAAGTGCGTCCCTCCTTTACAGCAGTAGCCCAGAACCTTACCTTACCTTACCTAACATAACATAACCTGCTGTATAAGTGGGGCCCTCCTTTACAGCAGTAGCCCAGAACCTTACCTTACCTAACATAACATAACCTGCTGTATAAGTGGGGCCCTCCTTTACAGCAGTAGCCCAGAACCTTACCTTACCTTACCTAACATAACATAACCTGCTGTATAAGTGCGTCCCTCCTTTACAGCAGTAGCCCAGAACCTTACCTTACCTTACCTAACATAACATAACCTGCTGTATAAGTGGGGCCCTCCTTTACAGCAGTAGCCCAGAACCTTACCTTACCTTACCTTACCTAACATAACATAACCTGCTGTATAAGTGCGTCTCTCCTTTACAGCAGTAGCCCAGAACCTTACCTTACCTTACCTAACATAACATAACCTGCTGTATAAGTGGGGCCCTCCTTTACAGCAGTAGCATATGGGCGCCTGGCAAACCTAAGAACAGCATTCCGACATCTAAATAAGGAGTCATTCAGGACCCTGTACGCTGTGTACGTTAGGCCCGTATTTGAGTATGCAGCGTCAGTTTGGAACCCTCACCTAGCCAAGCATGTAAGCAAACTAGAGAAAGTGCAAAGGTTTGCAACAAGACTAGTCCCGGAGCTAAGCGGTATGTCCTATGAGGAGAGGTTAAAGGGAAATCGACTTGATGATACTGGAAGACATAAGAGATAGGAGGGATGTGATAATGACATAAAATACTGAGAGGTATCGACAAGGTGGACAGACACAGAATGTTCCAGAGATGGACACAGCAACAAGGGGTCACATTTGGAAGTTAAAGACTCAGATGAACCAAAGGAATGTTAGGAAGTACTTCTTCAGTCACAGAGTTGTCAGGAAGTGGAATAGCCTGGGTAGTGATGTAGTGGAGGCAGGATCCATACATAGCTTTAAGAAGAGGTATGATAAAGCTCATGGAATGGGAAGAGTTACTGAGTAGCGGCCAGTGAAGAGGTGGGGCCAGGAACTGTGTTTCAACCTCTGTAACCACAACTAGGCGAGTATAGCTAGGCGAGTACCTTACCTAACCTAAGCTGCTGTATAAGTGGGTCCCTCCTGTACTGGTATTTGTTTAGTTACAGTAACTGTTTATTTACTCATCAATTTCACATTCAACTTATGATATTTTTAATTTACGATGTGTTCATTGGAACGTAACCCCATTGTAAGTTGAGGAGCGCCTGTATTTATATATAAGACAGCTTCTTAGAATCTACTTTTCTTTTTACCGTAGCTTATTCTAGCATATTGTTTAAGGATTGTGCCCTTGAAATGAGAAACAAATTTTAAACCTAGAAAGGTATTTCATGCAAGAAGTGTATGTATTTCAATATTGTATTAATTTTATTTTTCATATGTATAGGCGCAACAAGTTGGAAATGTTGAGTGGTGTTCTAGCTCTTGAGCCAATGCTACTTGCTGAGAGAGATCGGCAGTTCCTCAAGCAGATGAGACGTAACCGTGATGAGGAGGTGAGCATTTGTTGAGATAAGACTTAGAGTTATTTGTATTCATGCCCTTAATCCACTTAAAAATTTATATATGGGATGAATTTGTTTGTATATACAATCTGACTGGATGCAAGCGACACCTTACTGTTACACGTACGTTTATTTAGGCACATGTACACACAAGTAGAATTATACATAGTGTAAATTACCCACCAGGATAACCCAAAAAAGTCAAAGGGACTTACTTTCCATTGGTGTCCTTGTAATATGATCCCACCTTTCTTATTACCTTCTTTCTGTATACAGTGCATAATGTTGCTATATTCTTTATATTACTAAAGCTCTGTTTATAGCAAAATAGCAATAAATATAGGTTTTTTCTGTATATAATGTCTTTCTGCCAGATCATTGATGAACCATTACTGGTTTATCAGAGATCTTTTAATACTGGAGGTAATGTGACATAAATTAGATAACTTAATCCCAGAATTTATATTAAGTAAACATTTTTTACCATAGTCACTTACTGAGCATTCTTTTTCACATACAACTTTGTTACAAAGCATGTTTTTTCTCCAGGAAAAACTGATGGCAAACGTTGAGGGGTGGGAGGTAGGAAAGTTGTACAATGAGCCTATCTTCAAGACTGTGCCTGAAGACCGTTACATGGACCCCATTGTTGACGAATACTACATCCACGGACACCAACGCAACTTCATTCGTAATGCTTACTTGCACCTCTTTACCTAAGCAGTGATTCGAATGTTATCCGATAGGATGTGGTATTGTTGTAACCTTGTAGATAACTGCTTCAGTTTGTGTTGTAAATTTCCATATTGCTGTATTGTGGAAGTGCACAGTGTATGATGCCAGTGTGCACTTGCATCGTCATGATCCTGTATGAGCAGTTTTTATTCAAGTTGAAATGTACATACCAGTGATAATACAAGATTAAATGATTAAAAATAAGTTAGTTTAATTTGATCCTTTTAGCTTGCCTTTCTTTCTTCCCCATCCACTTCACCTCGTTCTTGTTGCTTGCTTCACTGGGGAAACAATTTGGGGAAAAAATCTGACATTGGTCTGTCGCAAGATAAAATGTGAGAAATGTTAGCATTATGGTGAGTACTCAGCAGCATCAGCAGCACCGGTGCACAACGAACTTAGTTTTCTGAGTGCAATCTCTCCTAGTTATCTCTTGTTCTCTTGCCACCACTACTGCTTTACCCACACTAACTAGCACCTACACTAATAAGAGTTTGTCATAAAAACCAATCTGAAGCTGCCAGACAGGAAGCATGAGACTTTTCCTGCTTGAAAGGGAAATGTGAAGAACGATACGGGGGTGACATGTCCTCATGGGATAATTATTGGTAGTAATATTAGTAGTATTTTATTATTATTATTCAAGGGAACTGTGAAGTAATTAGGCTTGATCCAATGAAAGGGAGAATAGCTCTTGATTCCTTGGATCAAGAAGCATGGGGTAATGCCACAGGGATTGGTATTCCCTTTGGTGTTTCTAATTGGTATAAATAACTTGCCAGGACTTAAGACCTATTGGACTATATCTGAACATATTTGCTTAGGCAAATAAACTGTGCAAGATGATTATAGTAATAAAAATTAGTGTATTCTTATAGGAAGACCCAGAGCACATGAAGATGGAATAATAATGATAATAATGTGTATAACATCAAGGAGGAGGTTCCTTGATGCTCGTGAGGGGCTCTTGATCTAGGGAATTTGATGCCCCTCAAGGGAGGTTCCTTGATGCTGATGATGGGCTCTTGATCTAGGGAATTGGATCTGTGCTTCAGTTCCTTGAATTGAGACTGAATACCTTCCATAACCCCCACAGGCACTGTATAATCCTACAGGTTTAGCGCTTCCCCCTTGATTATAATAATAGTGACAGGCTGTCAGTCTAAGGGGTTGGAGTTATCCTCCCCTTCCTTGGATCAAACCTGATTATCTCCACCCTTTATAACTGCCAGGCACAGTATGAGCTTCAGGGGTTTAATGTTTCTCTGCTTGTATAAGAGCAATGTGGTTTATGCCAGGTATTAAACATGGATAAACGTGAAGCCAGGCGGAACACAATACCAACTGTACAATATAATAATAAATATATAACCCTAATTTTTAAAGGGGTGGCTCGGTAAGCCAGTGGAAGGCCTTGGTCAGATGACCAAAAGCTCCAGCTGTGGATAATCATATGACTAAGACCAGCATCAGGAAACACTTGTCCTGTTTCCTGACAAACCTTACCTAACCTGAAGACCAGCGTCAGGAAACACTTGTCCTGTTTCCTGACGAACCTTACTAACCTAACCTGAAGACCAGCATCAGGAAACACTTGTCCTGTTTCCTGACAAACCTTACCTAACCTAACCTAACCTGAAGACCAGCATCAGGAAACACTTGTCCTGTTTCCTGATGAACCTTACTAACCTAACCTGAAGACCAGCATCAGGAAACACTTGTCATGTTTCCTGACAAACCTTACCTAACCTAACCTGAAGACCAGCATCAGGAAACACTTGTCCCGTTTCCTGACAAACCTTACCTAACCTAACCTGAAGACCAGCATCAGGAAACACTTGTCCTGTTTCCTGACAAACCTTACTTAACCTAACCTGAAGACCAGCGTCAGGAAACACTTGTCCTGTTTCCTGACAAACCTTACCTAACCTAACCTGAAGACTAGCGTCAGGAAACACTTGTCCTGTTTCCTGACAAACCTTACCTAACCTAACCTGAAGACCAGCGTCAGGAAACACTTGTCCTGTTTCCTGACAAACCTTACCTAACCTAACCTGAAGACCAGCGTCAGGAAACACTTGTCCTGTTTCCTGACAAACCTTACCTAACCTAACCTGAAGACCAGCATCAGGAAACACTTGTCCTGTTTCCTGACAAACCTTACCTAACCTAACCTGAAGACTAGCGTCAGGAAACACTTGTCCTGTTTCCTGACAAACCTTACCTAACCTAACCTGAAGACTAGCATCAGGAAACACTTGTTCTGTTTCCTGACAAACCTTACCTAACCTAACCTGAAGACCAGCGTCAGGAAACACTTGTCCTGTTTCCTGACAAACCTTACCTAACCTAACCTGAAGACCAGCATCAGGAAACACTCGTCCTGTTTCCTGACAAACGTTGCCTTACCTAACCTAATAACAAGGATCAGACAAAGGGTCTTAAGAACCACTGCAGTGCTATATGACCCTTCTGTGTTTAGCACTTAATTATGTTTATAATAAGAACCACTGGTGATGAAAGATTGTTATGTAGCTTTCAAAGGAAATTAACATCTCTACTCCTGAGGTCCTATGTGGCACTGACAAACTTGAGAAAAACATATAGTAAATAAATATGGAAGGGGAAATGTAAAAAAAAACTATTTGCATATGTGTATTAGTTCCAAATTGGAATGTCTATGTTTGAACTCTGGCAGTTTTTCTTAATTTACTTCCCAGTGCTGTATGACCCTGATGGGTTTAGCACTTAGTTACGATTATAATAATTTACTTCCTTGTGTCCATTCTTTTTCCTTAACCCCCCTTCTTTTATGCATCCATTGTGTAGGCTAAGGGTCATTATCCTACCTCAGCTTATTTCAAAGCCCAGCCGTATCTGAGGTAAACTCCCGCCCCCCAGGATACAACCCCCACAAGTTGGGTAACACCTACTTGCTGCTAGCTGAAAAGGGACAGCAGGTGTAAGGAAACCTGCCCAATTTTTCCACCCATGCCAGGGATTGAACCACAGACACTCAGTGTGTGTGAGCTGAGTGCTCTACTAACCCAGCTACAAGACACCCCTTTGTTCCTCCCTCATAACTTCAGACTCAAAGATATTGCTACAATTGTGGCTTCTCTAGCTTGACCCTTCTAGGGAAGTGCCTTGATGCTGCTGAGGGGCTCTTGATCCATGGAACTGGATTTACCCTTTCCTTGGATCAAAGCTGAACTTCTTCCCCAGGTGCTACATGGCTCCTATGGGTTTAACCCTTCCTGCCCAAGATGCCCCGGCATGATAGTGGCTTTCTTTGTGTTTAGCAAACCAAAACTGTAGTTACACATTGTAACCTTTACAAAGAAATAAAACTTTATCTTTATCTCAGCCTACTTGTGGTGCCGCTGCTTTTCATTGGGGAAACGTTGCATCTCCTGCCAAGGATTTTGTTTTTGTAGGAAGTGGTTTTCATGTGTAGATTTAGTACTAGTTCTTCAAGAATTTTCCAAGTGTATATCATCATGTATCTTTCTCGCCTGCATTCCAAGGAGTACAGGTCAAGGAACTTCAACAGTTCCCAGTAATTTATGTGCTTGAGATACATGATTATATACACCTGGAAAATCCTAGAGGGACTAGTACCAAACTTGCACATGAAAATCACTCCCTATGAAAGCTAAAGACTCGGCAGACGATGCAACATTCCCCCAATGAAAAGTAGGGGTGTCACTAGCATGTTAAGAGACAACACAATAAGTGTCAGGGGCCCAAGACTGTTCAACTGCCTCCCAGCATACATAAGGGGGATTACCAATAGACCCCTGGCTGTCTTCAAGAAGGCACTGGACAAGCACCTAAAGTCGGTACCTGACCAGCCAGGCTGTGGTTCGTACGTTGGATTGCATGCAGCCAGCAGTAACAGCCTGGTTGATCAGGCCCTGATCCACCATGAGGCCTGGCCACAGACCAGGCTGTGAAGGCATTGACCCCTGGAGCTCTCTCCAGGTATATGTGCTGTAAAAGTTCTCTGTATATTGTCCAGGTCTGCAAGTTCACCTGCCTTGAAGAGGGTTATTAGTGTACAGCAATATTACAGCCTAGAGAGAACAAGCGATTTGAAGAGAATCATCATGGTCTTGGTGTCCCTATCTTTGAAGGTTCTCGTTATCTATCTCATCATTTTCCTACCCCTCAAGAAAGGTTCCTTGACACTGGTGAGGGGCTCTTGATCTAGGGAATTGAATATGTGCTCCAGTTCCCTGAATTAAGCCTGAACACCTTCTACATATCCCCAGGTTTAGCACTTCCCCCTTGATTATAATAATAATCATTTCCTAGCAGATGTGGTACCTGGAGTTTACCTGGAGAGAGTTCCAGGGGTCAACGCCCCCACGGCCTGGTCTGTGACCAGGCCTCATGGTGGAACAGGGTCTGATCAACCAGGCTGTTACTGCTGGCTGCACACAATCCAACGTACGAGCCACAGCCTGGCTGGTCAGGTACCGACTTTAGGTGCTTGTCCAGTGCCTGCTTGAAGACAGCCAGGGGTCTATTGGTAATCCCCCTTATGTATGCTGGGAGGCAGTTGAACAGTCTCGGGCCCCTGACACTTATTGTGTTGTTTCTTAGCGTGGCAGATACATTGATGTGGACCTAGTTGTAACCTAGTGTCAATTACATACAATAACCCCAGAAATTGCTTAGGGATGCTAATCTAATTATAAAATGGGTCTTGGGGATTGTCCTTGAAGTAATCTCATCATTTTGAAGGGGACTGATGGAATTTTTGGAGGAGGGGACTGATGGATTTTTTGTAGGGGGGGCTGACGGAGTTTTTGGTTGGGAGGACTAATGGATTTTTTTATAGGGGGCTGATAGAATTTTTGGTTGGGAGGACTGATGGATTTTTTTATAGGAGGCTGGTGGAATTTTTGGAGGGGGCTGATGGATTTTTTAAAGGGGGCTTCAGCCCCTTAATTAATTTTTTATAATAGACAAAAACAAATCTAGAATTGCTGGTTTTATGTCAGTGTATGAAATATATAAAGGGTCTTTTTAATTATATATTATACAATAATTCGAAAAAAAAGATAGAATTGGAATTTTGAATTGAATCAAAATTAGATAAACCACAAAACTGAGTTTTTAATTAAATAATACAATAGTTAATATACTCTGATGTATATGATTTTTTGAGTACTTAGAGAGTATAGATTAATAAGTTAAATTTGATGTTATTATTGAGAAGGAGCTCAGTTGATAAACTAAATTTTTATATCATTGTTATCTGTTTGTTGAAGGTCAATGTTGAAGGAAGTGAAGGAAGGAAGAAAGTAAAGAAGGAAGGTGAGGAAGGAAGGAATATATATATATATATATATATATATATATATATATATAGATATATATATATATATATATATATATATATGAATATATATATGTGCATAAGTGGGTCATTGATCAATCCATACTGGTTTAGGACTCTACGTAAGTGTCCCTAGAGTCAACAATCACAAGCAGCCGGGTACAACCCCGGGGGCGGGCCAGACACCTTAGCGGTAAATAGGTACCTTCTCTCTCTCCCGTATAGTGCAATAAACCCGTAAGGGTGGGGGGAAGGAGGGTCGCCCAGCTCCTGGGAAGTCCCTGTTTAGTCGTGTTTGATCCGAGGAAGGAGAGGCAAAGATTTTTTTTAATGTATTATAAATCTTTGGAAAAGGAGCATTGAGGCTCTTGGTTCAGGGTAGTGGAGCTGCCTGCCGCTTCCTTGGATCAACTCTACCCCCCCTTTGCTACCCATACCCAGGATATTCTCTCTGGCCCATACAGGTTTAGCGCTTCCCCGCGAATATAATTTTTTCAACATTTTTAGTCACTAAATACCACAAAAAAACACAAAAAACACCAAAAGTAAGAAATAGCACAAGTGACAACATTAAAATTAATGCCGAATAAATGACACCAAGTTATTGTATAATAAAAATTACAATTAAAGCTAATTTTTAATGTTTATTGAGGAAAAAAAAAGAATCAGAGCGAGTGCCGTCACACCGCGCGTCTACGAGCCATAGTGAACATCACCGCTTGCTGATATACCAGCATGTATGATAGACACTATCATACCCTAACTGGTATGATAGACACTATCATACCATAACTGGTATGATAGACTATCATACCATAACTTGTATGATAGACTATCATACCCTAACTGGTATGATAGACACTATCATACCATAACTGGTATGATAGACACTATCATACCATAACTGGTATGATAGACTATCATACCCTAACTGGTATGATAGACACTATCATACCATAACTGGTATGATAGACTATCATACCCTAACTGGTATGATAGACACTATCATACCATAACTGGTATGATAGACACTATCATACCATAACTGGTATGATAGACTATCATACCATAACTTGTATGATAGACTATCATACCCTAACTGGTATGATAGACACTATCATACCATAACTGGTATGATAGACTATCATACCCTAACTGGTATGATAGACACTATCATACCATAACTGGTATGATAGACACTATCATACCATAACTGGTATGATAGACTATCATACCCTAACTGGTATGATAGACACTATCATACCATAACTGGTATGATAGACACTATCATACCATAACTGGTATGATAGACTATCATACCATAACTTGTATGATAGACTATCATGCCCTAACTGGTATGATAGACACTATCATACCATAACTGGTATGATAGACTATCATACCATAACTGGCATGATAGACTATCATACCCTAACTGGTATGATAGACACTATCATACCATAACTGGTATGATAGACTATCATACCCTAACTGGTATGATAGACACTATCATACCATAACTGGTATGATAGACTATCATACCCTAACTGGTATGATAGACACTATCATACCATAACTGGTATGATAGACACTATCATACCATAACTGGTATGATAGACTATCATACCCTAACTGGTATGATAGACACTATCATACCCTAACTGGTATGATAGACACTATCATACCCTAACTGGTATGATAGACTATCATACCCTAACTGGTATGATAGACTATCATACCCTAACTGGTATGATAGACACTATCATACCAGTTATGGTATGATAGTTATAAAAATCCATAAATACTTCAACATACATGTAGTGATACTGGTCCTGTGAGGAGCAGCAGCAGGATAATACTGCACCACCTCTAGGGGCCCTTAACAACAACAACAACAGTTTGGTGTGGTCATGGGTACCAACACATGGTGTGTGATTCTCTTATACTTTATCCATTTATCTGCGATGCAGATTACATGGTGAGTTTAAATATGTGGCCTGTAGTTATAACTTTTCTCTTGACATATGCAAGACATCACCATCCCTGTAGAAGCCATTATTAGATGTACTAGTCATTATATTTTGTTGTTGCAGAAGTACTATGAAGATTCTATGTTCAATAAAGCCTAGAGATAAGGCCTGTGTTTCTATCACAACAATACATTACAGTATAATCATGGTGTGTTAACACAGTAATGCTCTTGTACTCTGTGGCTTAGTTACCATCTGGTATAATACCCATAACGAAGTTTATTTAGGCACAAGTACACCTAAGTACAATTATCATACATAGTTTAACATATATGTGTAAATTATCATATATAGTGTAAATTACCCACTAGGATAAGTCAAAAAATTTAGTCAAAGTGACTTATTTCTACTGATGTTCTACCAATGTTTTATTATATAGAAACTATATGTACTGCATAAAAAACTACACTATATGTACTGCATAAAAAACTACACTATATGTACTGCATAAAAAACTACACTATATGTACTGCATAAAAAATAAAATTTGTATTGTAACAGGTTTCAGTGAGAGCAATGAAAGTCGCTGCCAACTTGTCGTTCATGTTCGTGGAGGCCGGTGGACTGGTGGGTCGCTATAGGGCTGCCAGGGAGGCAGGATTCTTAGCTGTTGAATGTGCTTTCCCTTATACTGTGCCTCAGGAGGACATAGCAGCTGTACTCAAAGAACAAGGCCTTAAACAAGTTCTCATCAACTCCGATCCTGGTAATTAAAGTTTTAATTTTTAGAGGGCTGGAGTGGTAAGCCAGTGGAAGGCCTCAGTCAGATGACCAAAAGCTCCAGCTGAGGGTCATCATATGACTAAAACCAGTGTTAGGAAACACTTGTCCTGTTTCCTGACGAACCTTACCTAACCTAACCTAGTTGGTAATTGCCTACCATATTTCGAATTGGATAATGCATTTTTACACATTTTACTAGCATTCACTGCATTTTTAGTGGCTTTCATTTGTGCATAGCAATATTTTATAATGTAAACTACAGTATCTCTCTACTGGAGTATATGTACCTAGAGAGGGTTCCAGGGGTCATTGCCCCTGCAGCCAGGGATGTTGAAGACAACCAGGGGTTTTGAAGACAGCCAGGGGTCAATTGGTAATCACCCTTATGTATGCTGAGAGGCAGTTGAACAGTCTTGGGCCCCTGACACTTATTGTGTTGTCTCTTAGCGTATTCGTGGCACCCCTGCTTTTCACTTGGGGGATGTTGCATCTCCTGCCAGATCTTTTGCTTTCGTAGGGAGTGATTTTTGTGTGCAAATTTGGTACTAATCCTTCTGGCATTGACAAGTCATAGTGAAGCCTTCCCATCCCCCTTTCTTTTATATATAGGTGCTCCTTGACTTGCAATAAAGTTTTGTTCTGATGAACCCATCATAAGTCAAAAATATTGTAAGTCGAATGTGAATATGATATGCTAAATAAGTAAATAAACACATAATTACTGTAATTAACTAAATACCAGTATTGAAAAGCAAATAAGAGGATGGAACAAAATAGAATGACTTTCAGAGTGTATAAATCTGTAGTGGAGGGAAGGCGGGGTAGGGGTCAACCTAGAAAAGGTTGGAGGGAGGGAGTAAAGGAGATTTTGTGTGCAAGGGGCTTGGACTTCCAGCAAGCATGCGTGACCATGTTAGATAGGAGCGAATGGAGACAAATGGTTTTTAGGACTGGACGTGCTCTTGGAGTGTGAGCAAGGTAATATTTATGAAGGGATTCAGAGAAACTGGCAGGCTGGACTTGAGTCCTGGAGATGGGAAGTACAGTGTCTGCACTCTGAAGGAGGGATGTTAATGTTGTACGTAGTTTTATAACTGTAGTGTAAGCACACCTCTGGCAAGACAGTGATGGAGTGAATGATGGTGAAAATTTTTCTTTTTTGGGCCACCCTACCTTGGTAGGAAACAGCTGATACCTGGAGTATACCTGGAGAGGGTTTCGGGGGTCAATGCCCCCACAGCCCAGTCTGTGGCCAGGCCTCATGGTGGCTCAGGGCTTTGCTGCCTTCATGCTGGTTAATTATCTTAAGTTTCACCTTCAAAGTAATTGCTTTCACACTATCGTAAAGTCAAATTATTGTAAGTTGAACCATCGTAAGTCGAGGAGCACTCGTATTCTGGTGGCTTCTCCACTTCTCACTTCAGTGTGATTTATCAGTGACCCAAGACAGACTGAAATGTCATCATGAATTTCCTCTCCTAAGTACAGTGGATCCTTGGTTATTGGTGGTAATCCGTTCCAGAAGGTCGCCCAAAACCCGAAATTGGCCTCTGGAAGATAGGGAGGAGGAAAGAGGGAGGAGTTAGTGTTTGGAAGGGAAATCCCCCTCCATAAAGACTTTAGGTAGCAAAACCTTCTCTGGAGTTACTTAGGCTAAAGGAATCGTATAGGAGTCAGGAATCGCGGGAAGAACTAAAAGCCATAAATAAAATCGAAAGAAACCCAAAGTATTTCTTCTCCTATGCCAAATCAAAGTCGAGAACAACATCCAGTATTGGGCCCCTACTTAAACAAGATGGGTCCTACACAGATGACAGCAAGGAAATGAGTGAGCTACTCAAGTCCCAATATGACTCAGTTTTTAGCAAGCCACTAACCAGACTGAGAGTCGAAGATCAAAATGAATTTTTTATGAGAGAGCCACAGAATTTGGTAAACACAAGCCTATCTGATGTTATCCTGATGCCAAATGACTTCGAACAGGCGATAAATGACATGCCCATGCACTCTGCCCCAGGGCCAGACTCATGGAACTCCGTGTTCATCAAGAACTGCAAGAAGCCCCTATCACGAGCTTTTACCATCCTGGGAGTGATCATGTCGGAGGATCTCACCTTCAAGGACCATAACATTGTATCAATCGCATCTGCTAGAAAAATGACAGGATGGATAATGAGAACCTTCAAAACTAGGGAGGCCAAGCCCATGATGACACTCTTCAGGTCACTTGTTCTATCTAGGCTGGAATATTGCTGCACACTAACAGCACCTTTCAAGGCAGGTGAAATTGCCGACCTAGAAAATGTACAGAGAACTTTCACGGCGCGCATAACGGAGATAAAACACCTCAATTATTGGGAGCGCTTGAGGTTCCTAAACCTGTATTCCCTGGAACGCAGGAGGGAGAGATACATGATTATATACACCTGGAAAATCCTAGAGGGACTAGTACCGAACTTGCACACGAAAATCACCCACTACGAAAGCAAAAGACTTGGCAGACGATGCACCATCCCCCCAATGAAAAGCAGGGGTGTCACTAGCACGTTAAGAGACCATACAATAAGTGTCAGGGGCCCGAGACTGTTCAACTGCCTCCCAGCACACATAAGGGGGATTACCAACAGACCCCTGGCAGTCTTCAAGCTGGCACTGGACAAGCACCTAAAGTCAGTTCCGGATCAGCCGGGCTGTGGCTCGTATGTTGGTTTGCGTGCAGCCAGCAGCAACAGCCTGGTTGATCAGGCTCTGATCCACCAGGAGGCCTGGTCTCAGACCGGGCCGCGGGGGCGTTGACCCCCGGAACTCTCTCCAGGTAAACTCCAGGTATGGAGAGGGAGCATGGACACGGGGGTCGTCCCACAGTTACTAAAAACAACAGACATAGCCCCACTCCACAAAGGGGGCAGAAAAGCAACAGCAAAGAACTACAGACCGATAGCACTAACATCCCATATCATAAAAATCTTTGAAAGGGTCCTAAGAAGCAAGATCACCACCCATCTAGAAACCCATCAATTACACAACCCAGGGCAACATGGGTTTAGAACAGGTCGCTCCTGTCTGTCTCAACTATTGGATCACTACGACAAGGTCCTAGATGCACTAGAAGACAAAAAGAATGCAGATGTAATATATACAAACTTTTCAAAAGCCTTCGACAAGTGTGACCATGGCGTAATAGCGCACAAAATGCGTGCTAAAGGAATAACGGGAAAAGTCAGTTGATGGATCTATAATTTCCTCACTAACAGAACACAGAGAGTAGTAGTCAACAGAGTAAAGTCCAAGGCAGCTACGGTGAAAAGCTCTGTTCCACAAGGCACAGTACTTGCTCCCATCTTGTTCCTCATCCTCATATCTGACAAAGACAAGGATGTCAGCCACAGCACCGTGTCTTCCTTTGCAGATGACACTCGAATCTGCATGACAGTGTCTTCCATTGCAGACACTGCAAGGTTCCAGGCAGACATCAACCAAATCTTTCAGTGGGCTGCAGAAAACAATATGAAGTTTAACGATGAGAAATTTCAATTACTCAGATATGGCAAACATGAGGAAATTAAATCGTCATCAGAGTACAAAACAAATTCTGGCCATAAAATAGAGCGAAACACCAACGTCAAAGACCTGGGATTGATCATGTCGGAGGATCTCAACTTCAAGGACCATAACATTGTATCAATCGCATCTGCTAGAAAAATGACAGGATGGATAATGAGAACCTTCAGAACTAGGGATGCCAAGCCCATGATGACACTCTTCAGGTCACTTGTTCTATCTAGGCTGGAATATTGCTGCACACTAACAGCACCTTTCAAGGCAGGTGAAATTGCTGACCTAGAAAATGTACAGAGAACCTTCACGGCGCGCATAACGGAGATAAAACACCTCAATTACTGGGAGCGCTTGAGGTTCCTGAACCTGTATTCCCTGGAACGCAGGCGGGAGAGACACATGATTATATACACCTGGAAAATCCTAGAGGGACTACTACCGAACTTGCACACGAAAATCACTCACTACGAAAGCAAAAGACTTGGCAGACGATGCAACATCCCCCCAATGAAAAGCAGGGGTGTCACTAGCACGTTAAGAGACCATACAATAAGTGTCAGGGGCCCAAGACTGTTCAACTGCCTCCCAGCATACCTAAGGGGGATTACCAACAGACCCCTGGCAGTCTTCAAGCTGGCACTGGACAAGCACCTAAAGTCGGTTCCTGATCAGCCGGGCTGTGGCTCGTACGTTGGTTTGCGTGCAGCCAACAGTAACAGCCTGGTTGATCAGGCTCTGATCCACCAGGAGGCCTGGTCACAGACCGGGCCGCGGGGGCGTTGACCTCCGGAACTCTCTCCAGGTCCAGGTCCAGGGGGCGTTGACCTCCGGAACTCTCTCCAGGTAAACTCCAGGTCCAGGTAATGCCACTAGGACCAGCTTGAGAGTCACTGGACCCTTGTCTCACAGAATAACTGTCCAGAGTGCTCTGTTTCTGGCATCTCTAAGATTTCCCTGAAGTGGGACAGGGTTTTGTCACTAAACATGTTGCAGATATGGCTTGTTTCAGCTTTGTCAGGGTGGTACTTCTCGACAATACTCTACACATCATTCCACTTTGCACAAATGTTCTTAATCAATTAAGAAGGCACCTCCTTCACTCTCTCTTCTTCCTCTTCTGAAGCAAGTTCTCAGCTGCAGTCTGTTGCTGTCAAGTTGAAGCTCTTGCAGCTCTTCAGTGGTTAGCACTTCCCTGTTGTCGTCCACCAACTCTTCCACATCCTTCCCACTCACCTCCAACCCCAGGGACTTCCCCAGTGCCACAATAGAGCCCACAGGGTTGGCAGGGTCAGGGTCAGCCTCAAGCTCTTCAAAATCCCTCTCTTGGACACAATCTGGCCACAGTTTTCTCGAAGCAGAGTTCAAAGTCCTGGAAGTCACTCCCTCCCAAGCTTATGCAATGAAGGACAGTGAAGTGATTCCAAAGTGATTCCAGAACTCTCTTAGGGTCAACTGAGTGTTCGAGGTCACTTCAAAGCACTTTTGAAACGCTGCTTTTGTGTAGAGTTTTTTGAAGTTAGAAATGACCTGCTGGTCCATGGGCTGGAGGAGAGGAGTGGTGTTAGGAGGCAAGAACTTCACTTTTATAAAACTGAAGTCCCTAAACGCTTGGTCTTCCAAGTCTGGAGGTTATGCAGGAGCATTGTCCAGTACCAGGAGGCACTTGAGTGGCAGTTTCTTTTCCAGGAGGTATTTTTTCACACTTGGGCCAAACACATCATTAACCCACTCTTTGAAAATTTGCCTTTTGACCCATGCCTTATGATTAGCTTTCCACATCACACACAATCTATTCTTCATGACATTGCTTTTCTTGAGCACTCTGGGATTTTCTGAGTGATACATGAGTAAAGGCTTCACTTTGAAATCCCCACTAGCATTACCACACAACAAAAGAGTAAGCCTGTCTTTCATAGGCTTGTGTCCTGGCAGTGCCTTTTCCTCTTGGGTAATGTAAGGCCTGTTTGGCATTTTCTTCCAAAACAGGCCTGTTTTGTCACAATAGAAAACTTGTTTGGGTTTGAATCCTTCAGCCTCTATGTACCCCTAGAATTTCTGCACATATTTTTCAGCCTCACCATGCCTTACAACACTATGTATGCCACTACGCTTCTTAAATCTTTCAAACCATCCTTTGCTGGCCCTAAATTCACAAACTGCAGCACTTGTTCCAGGCATTTTCTTTGCAAGATCCTCGTGCAACTGCCTTGCCTTCTCACTAATAATTGACTCCACAACACTGTCTCCCACTAATTCTTTTTCCTTAATCCACAGTAATAACTTTTCCATCTCTTCCATTATTGGTGACCTTTGTTTAGTTAGAAAAGTTACTCCTTTTGCAACATTAGCATCTTTGATTTGTTCTTTCTTTGCCAGGATGGATGTAATTGTTGATTTATTCTTGCTGTACATCCTGGCAAGTTCCACCACCTTCATACCACTCTCAAACTTTTCTATCACTTCACGCTTAAATTCCATGGTGTTTCTCACTTTCTTTACCACAGGAACTTTCTTTGGAGCCATGGTTACTTATTTCATAGTTGCACTGCAAAAATAACGCAAACTGCAATGGGAAATAAGTAAAATGTTTTGATGTATGAGCAGAAGCTTCCTCAGCCACCGAAAGACACAGTCAAACTGACACACAAGCGGCCCCAGCCAAACGGCCGATCACCGAATTAACGGCCGATAACCGGGCGTAGAAAAACCGGCCAATCACCGAATTGGCTGATAACCGGGGGTCCACTATACAGGTTATTTATGTAGTATATACAGTCAATCCATTAATCCATTTATGCATACTGAAGTTTATACCATTGTTCATTTAGCTACCTCTCTTTTTTGCACATTTGAAAACTCCTTAATAACCCATTTCTAGCTCAGAAGTAGTCATTAAACATGAGGATTAGTCTGCCCAAAATGCACTGCTTGTTAGTGATTTTCTTTTGTGTCTAGAAATATTAATGTATCATTGAGTTTAAAAAGAAAAACTCGTTTTTCTTTTTAGGTCACCCTGCCTTGGGATATGGCCAGTTTGTTGCAAAAAAAAATTAATGTAGTGCAATTTTTTTCCTATTATTTTTAAGGTGATACTCAAGCTGGAGAATTGGGGTTTGCTGCTGCTCCAGGAAAAGAGACACGCTTCAGGGATAGTCTCGAAAAATCAATATCATATGCAAAGGCTCTTGGCTGTAGCAAGTGAGTTGTTCACCTTGGTTTTTGGT
Organism: Cherax quadricarinatus; assembly: GCF_038502225.1. Taxonomy (NCBI): domain Eukaryota; kingdom Metazoa; phylum Arthropoda; class Malacostraca; order Decapoda; family Parastacidae; genus Cherax; species Cherax quadricarinatus. The sequence goes on from NC_091353.1 coordinate 5,782,556, forward strand.
GCATTCACATCTTTGCATCTGTTATGGAGTGAAATAATAGTTGGATTGACCTGAAGTTTTTAATTAAATGACTATAATTTCTGGGTCATCATCCCTGAGTGTTTGGATAAATTCTGTATCATAATGTAAAGTGAAACTATGACATAAGACAGACAGTCCTCGATGATGCACTGACTTTCTCAGGTTATCTTGGATGGTTAACACTCTCTACCCCGGATTATCTTCGGTGGCTATCCCTCCCTACTCAGCGTTGAAAATCATGACAAATCTTAATCTTAACACAATGTTGGATTTGCAGGCTTCACATAATGTCAGGTCGACGATGCGAAACCTATGATGAGAGTGCTCACATTGCGACTCTCGAGGCCAACTTGAGGTATGCTGTGAGTCGTCTTGCTCAGGAAAGCATCACTGGCCTTATTGAACCCATCAACCCAATATCCATCCCAGGCTACTTCCTCAACAACTATGATACCGGTTAGTATTTGCATCACTTGTAATGTTGGTAGTGTAATAATAATAATTTAAAAACTAATGAATTATAAGATGTCTGTTCACTTCTGGTAAGACAGCCATTGAATGAATAATGATGAATATTTCTTTCTTTAGGATCACAATATCTTAGTGGGAGATGATCAGTGTGGTAAAAAAAATAATTAATATGTAAGTGTATAGCAGAGGTATTAAAGTTTTTCATTATTTCTTTCTGGTGCTTTGTAGGATCATACAGGAGGGCTCCATTTATACAGCAGGTTAGGTTCCAGGCTACAGCTGTAATGTGAAAATTGCTGTAAAGTGAATCAGCATTATTTTACTTTCAAATACACATAAAAGCCTGATAACACATTTCCACTATCATATATTAAGTGAGCAATATAGCTAGGCCTGAAAAATGCATATACAGTACACACTATTCACTGCATATTGTTTACCTGGAGTTTACCTGGAGAGAGTTTCGGGGGTCAATGCCCCCGCGGCCCGGTCTGTGACCAGGCCTCCTGGTGGATCAGCGCCTGATCAACCAGGCTGTTGCTGCTGGCTGCACGCAAACCAACGTACGAGCCACAGCCCGGCTGATCAGGAACTGACTTTAGGTGCTTGTCCAGTGCCAGCTTGAAGACTGCCAGGGGTCTGTTGGTAATCCCCCTTATGTGTGCTGGGAGGCAGTTGAACAGTCTCGGGCCCCTGACACTTATTGTATGGTCTCTTAACGTGCTAGTGACACCCCTGCTTTTCATTGGGGGGATGGTGCATCGTCTGCCAAGTCTTTTGCTTTCGTAGTGAGTGATTTTCGTGTGCAAGTTCGGTACTAGTCCCTCTAGGATTTTCCAGGTGTATATAATCATGTATCTCTCCCTCCTGCGTTCCAGGGAATACAGGTTTAGAAACCTCAAGCGCTCCCAGTAATTGAGGTGTTTTATCTCCGTTATGCGCGCCGTGAAAGTTCTCTGTACATTTTCTAGGTCGGCAATTTCACCTGCCTTGAAAGGTGCTGTTAGAGTGCAGCAATATTCCAGCCTAGATAGAACAAGTGACCTGAAGAGTGTCATCATGGGCTTGGCCTCCCTAGTTTTGAAGGTTCTCATTATCCATCCTGTCATTTTTCTAGCAGATGCAATTGATACAATGTTATGGTCCTTGAAGGTGAGATCCTCCGACATAATCACTCCCAGGTCTTTGACGTTGGTGTTTCGCTCTATTTTGTGGCCAGAATTTGTTTTGTACTCTGATGAAGATTTAATTTCCTCATGTTTACCATATCTGAGTAATTGAAATTTCTCATCGTTGAACTTCATATTGTTTTCTGCAGCCCACTGAAAGATTTGGTTGATGTCCGCCTGGAGCCTTGCAGTGTCTGCAATGGAAGACACTGTCATGCAGATTCGGGTGTCATCTGCAAAGGAAGACACGGTGCTGTGGCTGACATCCTTGTCTATGTCGGATATGAGGATGAGGAACAAGATGGGAGCTAGTACTGTGCCTTGTGGAACAGAGCTTTTCACCGTAGCTGCCTCGGACTTTACTCTGTTGACGACTACTCTCTGTGTTCTGTTAGTGAGGAAATTATAGATCCATCGACCGACTTTTCCTGTTATTCCTTTAGCGCGCATTTTGTGCGCTATTACGCCATGGTCACACTTGTCGAAGGCTTTTGCAAAGTCTGTATATATTACATCTGCATTCTTTTTGTCTTCTAGTGCATTTAGGACCTTGTTGTAGTGATCCAGTAGTTGAGACAGACAGGAGCGACCTGTTCTAAACCCATGTTGCCCTGGGTTGTGTAACTGTTGGGTTTCTAGATGGGTGGTGATCTTGCTTCTTAGGACCCTTTCAAAGATTTTTATGATATGGGATGTTAGTGCTATTGGTCTGTAGTTCTTTGCTGTTGCTTTACTGCCCCCTTTGTGGAGTGGGGCTATGTCTGTTGTTTTTAGTAACTGAGGGACGACCCCCGTGTCCATGCTCCCTCTCCATAGGATGGAAAAGGCTCGTGATAGGGGCTTCTTGCAGTTCTTGATGAACACAGAGTTCCATGAGTCTGGCCCTGGGGCAGAGTGCATGGGCATGTCATTTATCGCCTGTTCGAAGTCATTTGGCATCAGGATAACATCGGATAGGCTTGTGTTAATCAAATTTTGTGGCTCTCTCATAAAAAATTCATTTTGATCTTCGACTCTCAGTCTGGTTAGCGGCTTGCTAAAAACTGAGTCATATTGGGACTTGAGTAGCTCACTCATTTCCTTGCTGTCATCTGTGTAGGACCCATCTTGTTTAAGTAGGGGCCCAATACTGGGCGTTGTTCTCGATTTTGATTTGGCATAGGAGAAGAAATACTTTGGGTTTCTTTCGATTTCATTTATAGCTTTTAGTTCTTCCCGCGATTCCTGACTCCTAAAGGATTCTTTTAGCTTAAGTTCGATGCTTGCTATTTCTCTGACCAGTGTCTCCCTGCGCATTTCAGATATATTGACCTCTTTTAGCCGCTCTGTTATTCTTTTCCGTCGCCTGTAAAGGGAGCGCCTGTCTCTTTCTATTTTACATCTACTCCTCCTTTTTCTTAGAGGAATAAGCCTTGTGCATACATCGAGTGCCACCGAGTTAATCTGTTCTAGGCATAAGTTTGGGTCTGTGTTGCTTAGTATATCTTCCCAGCTTATATCGGTTAGGACTTGGTTTACTTGGTCCCACTTTATGTTTTTGTTACTGAAGTTGAATTTGGTGAATGCTCCCTCGTGACTAGTCTCATTTTGTCGGTCTGGGGCTCCTCGCATACATGTCTGAACCTCAATTATGTTGTGATCTGAGTATATTGTTTTTGATATGTTGATATTTCTTATCAGATCATCATTGTTAGTGAATATGAGGTCTAGTGTATTCTCCAGTCTAGTAGGCTCTATTATTTGCTGGTTTAAATTGAATTTTGTGCAGAGATTTAAAAGCTCGTGTGAGTGTGAGTTTTCATCAGAGCTGCCTCCTGGTGTTATTACTGCAACAATATTATTTGCTATATTCCTCCATTTTAGGTGCCTTAAGTTGAAATCCCCCAGTGTATCTATTATTTTCTTCTAATTATTGTAATGGAACTTAATGGTGTATAACTTTTCAGCTGTCTCTCTCATAGAGAAAATCAACTCTCCCAACCTCCGACTTCAGCTAGACATCTTCCACCTCCAGATGATTTGTGGCAACGTAGCTAACAACATTACGAAACTTATGCCACTTACAGGTTAGTTATGAGTGGGATTGTAAAGTGCACTCTGGAAACTACAATTAAATTTACACTAGAGGCAGAGGAGAAGGACAACCAGTTACCATTTCCCGACGTACTGCTACTCACAGGTGAAAACCAATGTAAACCAACTTGGAAGAACAGTCTTCTGCATTTCTTCTGGATTTGTTATATCAGTTATCTGACTCTGGGATTGGCAACAGTTTGTGCTCATATCTAAATTCAAATTCTAATTCCTTTATTTCCTTGCAAGTTTACAATGTGGTTGGCATATTTTAGGAAGTATATTTACATAAGTAGTTTACACTGAGAGTTTACAATGAGTTGTAGTGCAAAGCGAGCCACTATCATGCCTTGGCATTACAGGCAACCTAAACTTAACACATTACTGATTACTTAACATTCGATGTACAAAACATATTATTATTATTATAATCAAGGGGGAAGCGCTAAACCCGGAGGATTATACAGTGCCTGGGGGGGGATGTGGAAGGCATTCAGGCTTAATTCGGGGAACTGGAGCACAGATCCAATTCCCTAAATCAAGAGCCCCTCACCAACATCAAGGAACCTTCCTTGAGGGGTGTACAAAACATAGTTTGATAAGGTTGCACTAATTATGCAATAGGTTATACATCTATTAAATAATTTGTTATTCAACATTTGCATTAGGTTAAAATGTGAGAATTTATTGTACTTAAGAGCATTTACTTATGGGGTTCTGAGGCAAGGGGAGTAACACAGTGAGCAATGATATTTTGAGGCAGTGGAGTGATTTGTTATCTGACCTTAACCAGGTCAGCATCAAGGTAATTTGTCTTGTAAGATATTTAAAACTTGTTTATAATTATCTTTAAAAAACTAGTGGCTCTCTGAATCATTTATTACAATTTTAAAGTTTTGTTTAGGATTCCCCTCAAGTGAGGTTCCTTGATGCTGGTGACAGGCTTCCCTCAAGGGAGGTTCCTTGATGCTGGTGACAGGCTTCCCTCAAGGGAGGTTCCTTGATGCTGGTGACAGGCTTCCCTCAAGGGAGGTTCCTTGATGCTGGTGACAGGCTTCCCTCAAGGGAGGTTCCTTGATGCTGGTGACAGGCTTCCCTCAAGGGAGGTTCCTTGATGCTGGTGACAGGCTTCCATCAAGGAAGGCTCCTTGATGCTGGTGACAGGCTTCCCTCAAGGGAGGTTCCTTGATGCTGGTGACAGGCTTCCACCAAGGAAGGCTCCTTGATGCTGGTGACAGGCTTCCCTCAAGGAAGGTTCCTTGACACTGGTGATAAGCTCCCCTCAAGGGAGGTTCCTTGATGCTGGTGACAGGCTTCCCTCAAGGGAGGTTCCTTGATGCTGGTGACAGGCTTCCCTCAAGGGAGGTTCCTTGATGCTGGTGACAGGCTTCCCTCAAGGGAGGTTCCTTGATGCTGGTGACAGGCTTCCCTCAAGGGAGGTTCCTTGATGCTGGTGACAGGCTTCCATCAAGGAAGGCTCCTTGATGCTGGTGACAGGCTTCCCTCAAGGGAGGTTCCTTGATGCTGGTGACAGGCTTCCACCAAGGAAGGCTCCTTGATGCTGGTGACAGGCTTCCCTCAAGGAAGGTTCCTTGACACTGGTGATAAGCTCCCCTCAAGGGAGGTTCCTTGATGCTGGTGACAGGCTTCCCTCAAGGGAGGTTCCTTGATGCTGGTGACAGGCTTCCCTCAAGGGAGGTTCCTTGATGCTGGTGACAGGCTTCCATCAAGGAAGGCTCCTTGATGCTGGTGACAGGCTTCCCTCAAGGGAGGTTCCTTGATGCTGGTGACAGGCTTCCACCAAGGAAGGCTCCTTGATGCTGGTGACAGGCTTCCCTCAAGGAAGGTTCCTTGACACTGGTGATAAGCTCCCCTCAAGGGAGGTTCCTTGATGCTGGTGACAGGCTTCCATCAAGGGAGGTTCCTTGATGCTGGTGACAGGCTTCCCTCAAGGGAGGTTCCTTGATGCTGGTGACAGGCTTCCCTCAAGGGAGGTTCCTTGATGCTGGTGACAGGCTTCCCTCAAGGGAGGTTCCTTGACACTGGTGACAGGCTCTTGATCTAGGGAATTGGATCTGTGCTCCAATTCCCTGAATTAAACCTGAATACCTTCCACATTCCCCCACAGGTACTGTATAATCCTACAGGTTTAGTGCTCCCCCATGATTATAATCATTGTGTGGTATTGTTTCCTCCTGTCTTTATCTTTTAATTTTCTTTTTTCTCATCATAGAGAATTACGTATTTGCTCTCTTTTTTTTTTTGTATTATTTTCAAGGTGATTTACAGTGTATAATTAAAATAAGAATTTATTAATGTAAATAGATGGCACTTGTTTTATGATTTTCAAACACTTTTATATTTTTGAGTGTTCAGGTCTTACTGTTGAAGATACAGACAGTCTACACAGCTACTTTTTATTTTGGGAAAAAATGCCTTCTCCTTACATTATAAAATTACATGAACACAAAAATATAAATTTCACAAACAGTGAAAGTACAAAACAGTTGCAGAAATGATTTGTACAGTTGACTTTACAAATAGCTTCCATTTTTATTGTAACTATTTTTATTTGCAACTTTTGTACGTACGATTTGGAAAGAAAATTTTCACTTTCACTTCATTTCCACAGGTCACGTGCAGGTTGCTCAAGCTCCTCACCGACACGAACCTTCGTGTCCTGGAGAGTTGGACTATGTATTCATTTTCAACAAATTACGGGAAGCTGGTGAGTACAACACCAGTGTAAACTTTAATTTTTTTTTATGATAATATTGGAAGTGGTACACCTAGATGAGCCTCAGTGACATCAGGTAAGCAAGCAAGTAAGTTTATTTAGGCACAGGTACACATAGACATAAACAAATTTTATTTCTTTGTAGTATAGTGTATTTTTTTAACACAGCGACTGTATCCCACTGAGCTAGGGTATTTTAGTTGCCTCTTACGACATGCATGACTTACGGAGGAAGGATTCTTCTCCACTTCCCATGGAGTGTAGTGTTTGTGTTGGCTGTATAAAGTTTCTGAAATAATAAATGTCTCATTAGTTTCTCCTGTGTCCTTTTACTCAAGAAAGTTAAAGTTAGCTTGATGGTTTTATTATAGAAATAAGTCACTTTATGTGACATTTTTGGGTTATCCTGATGGGTAATTTACACTTATTTATACCTGTGCCTAAATAAACTTACATACTTATTTAAATCTGAATTTTGAATTTATACCTCATCTCCGTCCTATGAGCAGTAGTCAAAAGAATTAGAGACAATGTGTGGAGAGACTCGTCCCCAACATTTGTATTAACTAAACAAATTACAGTGATAACGAACTATTTACAAATTAATTGACTTCAGAAAAGTAGGACAAAGACAAAGATTTATTTCTTTGCAAAGGTTACAATGGTTATGAACACAATAATGGTATACAATACCGACAAGTAGATAAATATGACACGTGTGCAAGTTAGGTATCTTGTTTCTGAAATGTTTCTTTCATCTACTTGCAGTCTTCCATCAGTCAAATACAGATATACCTTACCTTTGATGCACCTTTGAAGAGTTTCAAGAGTTTCTCTACTCTGAGCCCGGCCATGGGTCAGGTTCATCTGGTGCCAGCCTGATCAACCAGGTTGTTGCTGCTGGTGGCCTGCTGCCCTACATATCCATCACAGCCTGGTTGATCTAGCACCTGGTGAAGATACTTGTCCAGTTTCCTCTTGAAGGCTTCTACACTTGTTCCAGCAGTGTTCCTGATATCTTTTGGTGAGATGTAAAGTAAAAGGACACAAGTGCAACTAATGTGACATTTATTGTGGCAACGTTTCGCTCTCCAGGAGCTTTATCAAGCCATTACAAACAATAAATGGACACAGAGGGTATATACAGGGTCAGAGTGAGATGCAATACTAGTGGTAGTAGTAGTAGTAGTAGTAGTGACAAAAGTTGTAGTAGTAGTAGTAATACAATATGGTAGAGCAATTAATTCGTACATGAGTAAAAGGATATAAACGCTATTATTATGTTACCCAAGTAATAGCTTTTATATCCTTTTACTCATGTACGAATTAATTGCTCTACCATATTGTATTACTACTACTACTACTACTACTACTACTAGTATTGCACCTCACTCTGAGCCTATATATACCCTCTGTGTCCATGTATTGTTTGTAACAGCTTGATAAAGCTCCTGGAGAGCGAAACGTTGCCACAATAAAATGTCACATTAGTTGCACTTGTGTCCTTTTACTTTACATATTGTCGGTAATTCTACCAACTTTATTACAATCTTTTGGCGAGATGTTGAATAGTCTGGAACCACGGATGTTGATACAGTGTTTTCTTATTGTGCTCACTGTACTCCTGCTCCTCACTGGGTTCATTTTACACTTCCTCCCATATTTCTCACTCCAGTATGTTGTTATGGCAGTGTACAGAGGTTTCAAGGGTGGAGACAGCAGCAGTGGAGAGGTAAGATGATGTGGTCAGTCCAGTCCATCCACTCCTTAAACCTGGAGATGTGTTCAACTTTATAGTCTTGAACCTTGACCTGGAGATGTGTTCAACTTTATAGTCTTGAACCTTGACCTGGAGATGTGTTCAACTTAATAGTCTTGAACCTTGACCTGGAGATATGTTCAACTTTATAGTCTTGAACCTTGACCTGGAGATGTGTTCAACTTAATAGTCTTGAACTTTGACCTGGAGATGTGTTCAACTTTATAGTCTTGAACCTTGACCTGGAGATGTGTTCAACTTAATAGTCTTGAACCTTGACCTGGAGATATGTTCAACTTTATAGTCTTGAACCTTGACCTGGAGATGTGTTCAACTTTATAGTCTTGAACCTTGACCTGGAGATGTGTTCAACTTAATAGTCTTGAACCTTGACCTGGAGATATGTTCAACTTTATAGTCTTGAACCTTGACCTGGAGATGTGTTCAACTTTATAGTCTTGAACCTTGACCTGGAGATGTGTTCAACTTAATAGTCTTGAACCTTGACCTGGAGATATGTTCAACTTTATAGTCTTGAACCTTGACCTGGAGATGTGTTCAACTTTATAGTCTTGAACCTTGACCTGGAGATGTGTTCAACTTAATAGTCTTGAACCTTGACCTGGAGATATGTTCAACTTTATAGTCTTGAACCTTGACCTGGAGATGTGTTCAACTTTATAGTCTTGAACCTTGACCTGGAGATGTGTTCAACTTTATACTAGTCTTGAACCTTGACCTGGAGATATGTTCAACTTTATAGTCTTGAACCTTGACCTGGAGATGTGTTCAACTTCATGGTCTTGAACCTTGACCTGGAGATGTTCTCAACATCATGGTTGTGAACCTTGAATGAGACTCGTGTGTATGGAAACAGAAACAACAGTTAATTTATACAAGCAGAGACAATGTAGAGAGGAAACAGAAAGATCAGCTAATTTATACAGGTGGAAATAGTATACACGATGTTTAGATCCAACATATTATTAATATTATGTAACATGTGTAAATCAGTTTGATGGTTTACACACAGGATACAGTGATTATGTTGGTGCTGAATATTCACCTTCGACTAGCTCCAGTGGTTCCCTCCAGTGGATACATCAATGTGGTCTTCAGTTCTAAAATCAACAACAACAACAACAAAGGTATTTTTACATCATAAACAAAATGATCAAATAAGTTTAATGGTGTGTTCTCTTAGCCACAAAATTTATTGATTAAATATTGAGTTTCAGGCTGCTTGCACACTTTTTTTTTTTTTTTTCAACAAATCGGCCGTCTCCCACTGAGGCAGGGTGACCCAAAAAGAAAGAAAATGCCCAAAAAGAAAATACGTACTTATATTCATCATTCAACACGTTCACCTCATTCACACATAATCACTGTCTTTGCAGAGGCAAAGACAGTGATTATGTTCTTCTAAACTGTTGCAGACACAACAGTTTAGAAGCATATATAAAGATTTACTATAACATACCCCTCCAAACTGCCAATATCCCAAACCCCTCCTTGCACACACCATAAATTAATAAAATCTCATGTATAATTTTAAAATTATAATTACCATAATTTCTTTCTTTATTACTGCAGTATGTTGCAATTATGGCAGGGTTACTTAGCCATGCAATATGTTGCAATTATGGCAGGGTTACTTAGCCATGCAATATGTTGCAATTATGGCAGGGTTACTTAGCCATGCAATATGTTGCAATTATGGCAGGGTTACTTAGCCATGCAATATGTTGCAATTATGGCAGGGTTACTTAGCCATGCAATATGTTGCAATTATGGCAGGGTTACTTAGCCATGCAATATGTTGCAATTATGGCAGGGTTACTTAGCCATGCAATATGTTGCAATTATGGCAGGGTTACTTAGCCATGCAATATGTTGCAATTATGGCAGGGTTACTTAGCCATGCAATATGTTGCAATTATGGCAGGGTTACTTAGCCATGCAATATGTTGCAATTATGGCAGGGTTACTTAGCCATGCAATATGTTGCAATTATGGCAGGGTTACTTAGCCATGCAATATGTTGCAATTATGGCAGGGTTACTTAGCCATGCAATATGTTGCAATTATGGCAGGGTTACTTAGCCATGCAATATGTTGCAATTATGTTAGGGTTACTTAGCCATGATGGCTTAGCGCATCTTTTTGATTATAATAATAATAATAATAATTATTTATTTATTATTTATTATCACACTGGCCGATTCCCACCAAGGCAGGGTGGCCCGAAAAAGAAAAACTTTCACCATCATTCACTCCATCACTGTCTTGCCAGAAGGGTGCTTTACACTACAGTTTTTAAACTGCAACATTAACACCCCTCCTTCAGAGTGCAGGCACTGTACTTCCCATCTCCAGGACTCAAGTCCGGCCTGCCGGTTTCCCTGAACCCCTTCATATATGTTACTTTGCTCACACTCCAACAGCACGTCAAGTATTAAAAACCATTCTTCTCCATTCACTCCTATCAAACACGCTCACGCACGCCTGCTGGAAGTCCAAGCCCCTCGCACACAAAACCTCCTTTACCCCCTCCCTCCAACCTTTCCTAGGCCGACCCCTACCCCGCCTTCCTTCCACTACAGACTGATACACTCTTGAAGTCATTCTGTTTCGCTCCATTCACTCTACATGTCCGAACCACCTCAACAACCCTTCCTCAGCCCTCTGGACAACAGTTTTGGTAATCCCGCACCTCCTCCTAACTTCCAAACTACGAATTCTCTGCATTATATTCACACCACACATTGCCCTCAGACATGACATCTCCACTGCCTCGAGCCTTCTCCTCGCTGCAACATTCATCACCCATGCTTCACACCCATATAAGAGCGTTGGTAAAACTATACTCTCATACATTCCCCTCTTTGCCTCCAAGGACAAAGTTCTTTGTCTCCACAGACTCCTAAGTGCACCACTCACAATTTTCCCCTCATCAATTCTATGATTCACCTCATCCTTCATAGACCCATCCGCTGACACGTCCACTCCCAAATATCTGAATACATTCACTTCCTCCGTACTCTCTCCCTCCAATCTGATATCCAATCTTTCATCACCTAATATTTTTGTTATCCTCATAACCTTACTCTTTCCTGTATTCACTTTTAATTTTCTTCTTTTGCACACCCTACCAAATTCATCCACCAATCTCTGCAACTTCTCTTCAGAATCTCCCAAGAGCACAGTGTCATCAGCAAAGAGCAACTGTGACAACTCCACTTTATGTGTGATTCTTTATCTTTTAACTCCATGCCTCTTGTCAAGACCCTCGCATTTACTTCTCTTACAACCCCATCTATAAATATATTAAACAACCACGGCGACATCACACATCCCTGTCTAAGGCCTACTTTTACTGGGAAATAATTTCCCTCTTTCCTATGTACTCTAACTTGAGCCTCACTATCCTCGTAAAAACTCTTCACTGCTTTCAGTAACCTACCTCCTACACCATACACCTGCAACATCTGCCACATTGCCCCCCTATCCACCCTATCATACGCCTTTTCCAAATCCATAAATGCCACAAAGACCTCTTTAGCCTTATCTAAATACTGTTCACTTATATGTTTCACTGTAAACACCTGGTCCACACACCCCCTACCTTTCCTAAAGCCTCCTTGTTCATCTGCTATCCTATTCTCCATCTTACTTTTAATTCTTTCAATAACAACTCTACCATACACTTCACCAGGTATACTCAACAGACTTATCCCCCTATAATTTTTGCACTCTCTTTTGTCCCCTTTGCCTTTATACAAATGAACTATGCATGCTCTCTGCCAATCCCTAGGTACCTTACCCTCTTCCATACATTTATTAAATAATTGCACCAACCACTCCAAAACTATATCCCCACCTGCTTTTAACATTTCTATCTTTATCCCATCAATCCCGGCTGCCTTACCCCCTTTCATTTTACCTACTGCCTCACGAACTTCCCCCACACTCACAACTGGCTCTTCTTCACTCCTACAAGATGTTATTCCTCCTTGCCCTATACACGAAATCACAGCTTCCCTATCTTCATCAACATTTAACAATTCCTCAAAATATTCCCTCCATCTTCCCAATACCTCTAACTCTCCATTTAATAACTCTCCTCTCCTATTTTTAACTGACAAATCCATTTGTTCTCTAGGCTTCCTTAACTTGTTAATCTCACTCCAAAACTTTTTCTTATTTTCAACAAAATTTGTTGATAACATTTCACCCACTCTCTCATTTGCTCTCTTTTTACATTGCTTCACCACTCTCTTAACCTCTCTCTTCCTCTCCATATACTCTTCCCTCCTTGCATCACTTCTACTTTGTAAAAACTTCTCATATGCTAACTTTTTCTCCCTTACTACTCTCTTTACATCATCATTCCACCAATCGCTCCTCTTCCCTCCCGCACCCACTTTCCTGTAACCACAAACTTCTGCTGAACACTCTAACACTACATTTTTAAAGCTACCCCATACCTCTTCGACCCCATTGCCTATGCTCTCATTAGCCCATCTATCCTCCAATAGCTGTTTATATCTTTCCCTAACTGCCTCCTCTTTTAGTTTATAAACCTTCACCTCTCTCTTCCCTGATGCTTCTATTCTCCTTGTATCCCATCTACCTTTTACTCTCAGTGTAGCTAGAACTAGAAAGTGATCTGATATATCTGTGGCCCCTCTATAAACATGTACATCCTGAAGTCTACTCAACAGTCTTTTATCTACCAATACATAATCCAACAAACTACTCTCATTTTGCCCTACATCATATCTTGTATACTTATTTATCCTCTTTTTCTTAAAATATGTATTACCTATAACTAAACCCCTTTCTATACAAAGTTCAATCAAAGGGCTCCCATTATCATTTACACCTGGCACCCCAAACTTACCTACCACACCCTCTCTAAAAGTTTCTCCTACTTTAGCATTCAGGTCCCCTACCACAATTACTCTCTCACTTGGTTCAAAGGCTCCTATACATTCACTTAACATCTCCCAAAATATCTCTCTCTCCTCTGCATTCCTCTCTTCTCCAGGTGCATACACGCTTATTATGACCCACTTCTCGCATCCAACCTTTAATTTAATCCACATAATTCTTGCATTTACACATTCATATTCTCTTTTCTCCTTCCATAACTGATCATTCAACATTACTGCTACCCCTTCCTTTGCTCTAACTCTCTCAGATACTCCAGATTTAATCCCATTTATTTCCCCCCACCGAAACTCCCCTACCCCCTTCAGCTTTGTTTCGCTTAGGGCCAGGACATCCAACTTCTTTTCATTCATAACATCAGCAATCATCTGTTTCTTGTCATCCGCACTACATCCACGCACATTCAAGCATCCCAGTTTTATAAAGTTTTTCTTCTTCTCTTTTTTAGTAAATGTCTACAGGAGAAGGGGTTACTAGCCCATTGCTCCCGGCATTTTAGTCGCCTCATACGACACGCATGGCTTACGGAGGAAAGGTTCTTTTCCACTTCCCCATGGACAATAGAAGAAATAAAGAAGAATAAGAGCTATGTAGAAAAAGGAGAAAAACCTAGATGTATGTATATATATATGCATGTGCATGTCTGTGAAGTGTGACCAAAGTGTAAGTTGGAGTAGCAAGATATCCCTGTTATCTAGCGTGTTTATGAGACAGAAAAATACACCAGCAATCCTACCATCATGCAAAACAGTTACAGGTTTCTGTTTCACAGTCATCTGGCAGGACGGTAGTACTTCCCTGGGTGGTTGCTGTCTACCAACCTACCTAATAATAATAATAATAATAATAATACTTAGCCATGAAATGTTGCAATTATGGCAGGGTTACTTAGCCATGCCATATTTTGCAATTATGACAGGGTTACTGAGCCATGCAATATGTTGCAATTATGGCAGGGTTGCTTAGCCATGAAATATATTGCAGTTATGGCAGGGTTACTTAGCCATGAAATATGTTGCTTCTGCAGTTTTTAACATTTATGGTCAGATAATTTTTTTACACATTGTTACCTCTGCACTTTACAGGACTTTGGAAGAATCTGTGTGATCACAATGCAACAACATTGTCTGGGTGACTATGAAGAAACCTTCAATCAAATTTACCAACTTAACAACTTCCTGGAGTGATGAATGTGCAATTTACCTTGAAACCTTCAATGAATTATTTAGGATGCCTCGGTGGGAGACGGCCGACTTGTTGAAAAAAAAAAAAAATAAATAAATAAGAAATTCAAGTCAATGCTTCTGCTACAGTGTGCAGTGGCAAGATTACATACCTCATAAAATACAGAAAACCACACATCAAACATTGGATTAATCCCACACAATTTGCATTTCAAGTGTCCCCTGCCTGATCAACAGAACTTTGGGATCCAGAAATCTGTAGGTTCCTTACATCTGTTATTTTTCGATAGCCAGGACACATTTTAAATATTTTTTTTTTTTTAAAGCAAGAGCCATCTTCCACTGAGGCAGGGTGACCCAAAAAAGAAGTCCTTCTTTTTACATTTAGTAATTTATACAGGTGTTACTAAAACCTTGCTCCTGGCTCTATAGTGTCCTTTTACAACATGCCTGGCTGACAAGAATAATTCTCCACTTCCACATAATGACTATGACATCTGTACATAAAAAACCTAAAAATGCCCAGTCGTAGGAATGTAAGGGAACTTCTAGTCACACAGTTGGATCATGATCAGTGACACTAAAAGCACAGCAGCTAACCTATTATTATATTAACAAATGTGCTAAAACTTTTCTGTTTGGGTCATACAATGCTTTTACCTTACTAGACACTAGTTGCCCATCATTATTATCTTGTAATATGTCTGCTTTCAAAGATATTTATATAAATGCTCAGCCAATGTAATGCTCAAGTTATAAATATTTTGGAAAATGTCATTTACCACTGTAATTCAGTTATAAATCAGAAGAATGATTTTGCATTTAATTTGTACCTACAATAATAATAATCTTTATTTCTACCAGTACATGTACAAGGTATACAGACCATAGCTGACATCAATGACATACTACTATATAGAAAACCCCTTGTTATGCAGAGCATTTCCCACAAATTGGGTCAGTTTTGTCCCCAGGATGCGACCCATACCAGTCCACTAACACCCAAGTACCTATTTTACTGCTAGGTGAAGAGGGATAGGTGTCGTAAGGACACCTGTCCTTAAGACACATTTCACCCCATTGGGGTGAAATGCTGATGTGTGTTAGTTGCTTTCTTTGTGTTTAGCAATATTATATTACATGTAAACTACACATTGTATTCTATGCATAGAAATAAGAATTTTTGAATAGTGGCTGGGAATGAGAGGTTACCAGAATTGATCCGAGGAAGGGGAGGGTAGCTCCATTTTCTTTAATCAAGAGCCCTACACAGATAAGTCCTAAAACCATTGGGGTCATACAGCTTATGAGAAATGGTAGACAGTATGGTTTGATCCAAGTTAGGGGAGAACAGATTCAATTCCTTGGATTAAAATCTTTTCACTGGCATCAAGGAACCTCCCTTCAGTGTGCTACACCTCTTATTAATATATAAGTAACCTATTATTTATTCATGGGGACCATCAAACCCATAGGGGTCATACAATGCTAGGAGGAATGGGAGACGCCTGAATTCGATTCGCTTGTTTTTGTAACACCTTCATAAAACACTATGGCCCTTATTGGTTTAGCACTTAGTCCTGATTGTAATAGTAATATATTTTTTAAACAGGTTGGCCATCTCCCACTGAGGCAGAGTGATATGTATAACAATATCACTTAATTTTTTATAATCATAACTAAGCACTAAACCCACAAGGGGCATCTTTACTAAAGTGTACTACATGTGCTGCTTACTGTAAGACAGAAGCCAGGGTCAGTGGTGCCTTTGGGTATGGTCAATGGGGCATCCTCTGCCACTACCATTACATTCATGGTGAGAGTACTGAACCTATAGGAACCTGGGGAATGACAAACACTCAGGTTCAATCCAAGGGAAGAGAGTCACATCCACCAGCATCCATGAGGGGTCTGCCAATACCTGGAGAGAGTTCTGGGGGTCAACGTCCCCACGGCCCGGTCTGTGACCAGGCTTCATGGTGCATCAGGGCCTGATCAACCAGGCTGTTACTGCTGGCCGCACATAATCCAACATACGAACCACAGCCCGGCTGGTCAGGTGCCAATACTACAGTTCAAAAACTACAAACATATCTCTACTCTTCACATCACAGGCACTGTAATTACAATCTTCAGGACTCAAGTCTGGCAAAATACAATACCATACACAGTAACATATATTGTATTTAAGATTGTATAAGGTATTTTACAATGTTCTGAGGTAGTGTTTTAATGACACTGAATAATCAATATTTTTCATAGGTAATGTAACTAACAAGCCGGGCAATAAAAAAAATGTTTGTACAAAATCTGTATTTTATATAACAGCATATAACCCCCACCCACCCACTCCATTTCCCTTGAAGCTTACACCCCAAAAAGAAAAACTAAACAGTTATAATAACATAATCAGATTAAGCGCTAATTGAGGAGAAAAAGTGAAGCCATACGTCCTTGTAGGAGAAACCAGTGGTTAAGTTGTTAAATACTTCTTGTAAAGTAAAAGGACACAAGTGCAACTAATGTGACATTTATTGTGGCAACGTTTCGCTCTCCAGGAGCTTGATAAAGCTCCTGGAGAGCGAAACGTTGCCACAATGTCACATTAGTTGCACTTGTGTCCTTTTACTTTACATATTGTCGGTAATTCTTCCAACTTTATTACAATAGATACTTCTTGCTGCACTGGAAATAAAAAATTACTATGCCAGACAATATGTTGCTTAATTACTTTATATTAACACAGTTGGTGTATGACAGACGATGAGCAAAGAACTTTGTTGATGGAGACAATATCTAGAAAGATGCTCATAAGAAATGTACAATAGTTAATTGTCTGGCTGAATTTTAAGAGTTTCCAAAATAAAGATAAAACTGTGTATAGATTTATACTACACTCTGTGTAGAGCTTTATCAACTCACAATAA
This sequence comes from Cherax quadricarinatus, assembly GCF_038502225.1. NCBI lineage: Eukaryota > Metazoa > Arthropoda > Malacostraca > Decapoda > Parastacidae > Cherax > Cherax quadricarinatus. The sequence continues at coordinate 5,799,850 of NC_091353.1, forward strand.
AGCTCTACATGGGAGAGTGGAGGGAAAAGAGAAATATGGACCCAATAAAGCACTACACAGAGCAAAACGTCGTCTCGCTATTGTCGCCACTTTTTTCAAAAATGAAATTACAATTCACATGTATGACTTCAACTTATCTATCCATTAGTGTGTGAAACACACCAGAACATCAATGACTTATACAGCACGAGCGCTACAACAAACTTGTAAAAAAATGAGTCTTTTATTATTTCTGGCACATTTCAACATCTTTATTCAGTTCACATCTTTTCTTCGAACCATGGGTTGATAACTAGTGAAAAAGTTAAAACAAACTTGTGTTAAAATATTTAATATTGTACTCGATCACAAGACTAGTCGAAGCAGTTCGGCTCACTCCTTATGGGGAACATTTCAATGTATAATTAATATTATACCTTAGCTACTGGAATTTATTCTAGTATTTACTTTTTCTCATCACTCTTCTTGTCATCTTTTGAATCATCTTTTTTCTCCTTTTCTCCATCTTTCTTGTCCTTGTCCTTATCCTTGTCCTTGTCCTTATCCTTGTCCTTGTCCTTATCCTTGCCCTCCTTCTTCTCAGCATCAGTGTTGGCCAGCTTATTGTTGATGAGGTTATGAAGGGCAATGACCGAGCGGATGAGAGACGCCAAGTACACCACCAGCATCTGGTCGTTGGTTTTGACGTAGAGTGATTTTACTAGCGCAGGATTGGTCACGTCTGGCAGCAGGTTGAACATGTCCTGTGTGAAGAAATGTTATATTATTTTTTTTTTCAACAAACTGGCTGTATCCCACCAAGGCAGGGTGACCTAAAAACAAAAGCGAATTTTCTTTTTTAAATTTAGTAATTTATACAGGAGAAGGGACTAACAGTCCCTTCTCCTGTATAAATTACTAAATTTATACAGTTTTAGTTGCCTCTTATAACACACATGGCTTACAGAGGAAGAATATAGATAGATATTAAAGCATTCAAAAAAAAAAAAAAACAGACATGCTACGTAAGTGGGGCCCTCCTGTCCAACAGTAGTCGGGAACCTGACATGCTGCATCAGTGGGGCCCTCCTGTACAGCAGTAGTCGGGAACCTGACACGCTGCATAAGTGGGGCTCTCCTGTACAACAGTAGTCGGGAACCTGACATGCTGCATAAGTGGGGCCCTCCTGTACAACAGTAGTCGGGAACCTGACATGCTGCATAAGTGGGGCCCTCCTGTACAGCAGTAGTCGGGAACCTGACACGCTGCATAAGTGGGGCCCTCCTGTACAACAGTATTCGGGAACCTGACACGCTGCGTAAGTGGGGCCCTCCTGTACAACAGTAGTCGGGAACCTGACATGCTGCATGAGTGGGGCCCTCCTGTACAACAGTAGTTGGGAACCTGACACACTGCATAAGTGGGGCCCTCCTGTACAACAGTAGTTGGGAACCTGACACGCTGCATAAGTGGGGCCCTCCTGTACAACAGTAGTCGGGAACCTGACATGCTGCGTAAGTGGGGCCCTTCTGTACAACAGTAGTCGGGAACCTGACATGCTGCGTAAGTGGGGCCCTCCTGTACAACAGTAGTCGGGAACCCTGACATGCTGCATAAGTGGGGCCCTCCTGTACAACAGTAGTCAGAACCTGACATGCTGCATACGTGGGGCCATCCTGTACAACAGTAGTCGGGAACCTGACACGCTGCGTAAGTGGGGCCCTCCTGTACAACAGTAGTCGGGAACCTGACATGCTGCATAAGTGGGGCCCTCCTGTACAACAGTAGTCGGGAACCCTGACACGCTGCATAAGTGGGGCCCTCCTGTACAACAGTAGTTGGGAACCTGACACGCTGCATAAGTGGGGCCCTCCTGTACAACAGTAGTCGGGAACCTGACACGCTGCGTAAGTGGGGCCCTCCTGTACAACAGTAGTCGGGAACCTGACATGCTGCGTAAGTGGGGCCCTCCTGGACAACAGTAGTCGGGAACTAGACATGCTGCGTAAGTGGGGCCCTCCTGTACAACAGTAGTCGGGAACCTGACATGCTGCGTGAGTGGGGCCCTCCTGTACAACAGTAGTCGGGAACCCTGACATGCTGCATAAGTGGGGCCCTCCTGTACAACAGTAGTCGGGAACCTGACATGCTGCATACGTGGGGCCCTCCTGTACAACAATAGTCGGGAACCTGACACGCTGCGTAAGTGGGGCCCTCCTGTACAACAGTAGTCGGGAACCTGACATGCTGCGTAAGTGGGGCCCTCCTGTACAACAGTAGTCGGGAACCCTGACACGCTGCATAAGTGGGGCCCTCCTGTACAACAGTAGTTGGGAACCTGACATGCTGCATACGTGGGGCCCTCCTGTACAACAATAGTCGGGAACCTGACACGCTGCGTAAGTGGGGCCCTCCTGTACAACAGTAGTCGGGAACCTGACATGCTGCGTAAGTGGGGCCCTCCTGTACAACAGTAGTCGGGAACCCTGACACGCTGCATAAGTGGGGCCCTCCTGTACAACAGTAGTTGGGAACCTGACACGCTGCATAAGTGGGGCCCTCCTGTACAACAGTAGTCGGGAATCTGACACGCTGCGTAAGTGGGGCCCTCCTGTACAACAGTAGTAGGGAACCTGACATGCTGCGTAAGTGGGGCCCTCCTGGACAACAGTAGTCGGGAACCAGACATGCTGCGTAAGTGGGGCCCTCCTGTACGACAGTAGTCGGGAACCTGACATGCTGCGTAAGTGGGGCCCTCCTGTACAACAGTAGTCGGGAACCAGACATGCTGCGTAAGTGGGGCCCTCCTGTACAACAGTAGTCGGGAACCTGACATGCTGCGTAAGTGGGGCCCTCCTGGACAACAGTAGTCGGGAACCAGACATGCTGCGTAAGTGGGGCCCTCCTGTACAACAGTAGTCGGGAACCTGACATGCTGCGTAAGTGGGGCCCTCCTGTACAACAGTAGTCGGGAACCTGACATGTTGCGTAAGTGGGGCCCTCCTGTAGGTGCAAATGGAGGCTGGGCATTTATGACAGTGTACCACCTAAGCAGGAAAAACCCAGTAAAGATGGGAAATTCTTCAGGAACCATGAAGAGAAGCCTGAACACTTAAGATGCAAAAGCAGAGGATCACCTTGAAAAACTCTGAGGCAATCTCTATATCCTTAGAGTAGAGCAGGGGTTGCCAACCTCGGGTGAATGCACCTGCAAGGGTGCGAGATGGCATTTCAAGGGGTGCAACAAAGAGTCCTAATTTTTTTTTTTCAACAAGTCGGCCGTCTCCCACTGAGGCAGGGTGACCCAAAAAGAAAGAAAATCCCCAAAAAGAAAATACTTTCATCATCATTCAACACTTTCACCTCACTCACACATAATCACTGTTTTTGCAGAGGTGCTCAGAACACAACAGTTTAGAAGCATATACGTATAAAGATACACAACATATCCCTCCAAACTGCTAATATCCCAAAACCCCTCCTTTAGAGTGCAGGCATTGTACTTCCCATTTCCAGGACTCAAGTCCGGTTATATAAAATAACCGGTTTCCCTGAATGCCTTCACTGAATATTACCCTGCTCACACTCCAACAGCTCGTCAGGTCCCAAATACCATTCGTCTCCATTCACTCCTATCAAACACGCTCATGCACGCCTGCTGGAAGTCCAAGCCCCTCGCCCACAAAACCTCCTTTACCCCTTCCTTCCAACCTTTTCGAGGACAGCCCCTACCCCGCCTTCCTTCTCCTACAGATTTAAATGCTCTCCATGTCATTCTACTTTGATCCATTCTCTCTAAATGACCAAACCACCTCAACAAGCCCTCTTCAGCCCTCTGACTAATACTTTTATTAACTCCACACCTTCTCCTAATTTCCACACTCCGAATTTTCTGCATAATATTTACACCACACATTGCCCTTAGACAGGACATCTCCACTGCCTCTAACCGCCTCCTCGCTGCTGCATTCACAACCCAAGCTTCACACCCATATAAGAGTGTTGGTACTACTATACTTTCATACATTCCCTTCTTTGCCTCCATAGATAACGTTGACTCCACATATACCTCAACGCATCACTCACCTTTTTTCCTTCATCAATTCTATGATTAACCTCATCCTTCATAAATCCATCCGCCGACACGTCAACTCCCAAGTATCTGAAAACATTCACTTCCATACTCCTCCTCCCCAATTTGATATCAAATTTTTCTTTTTCTAAATCATTTGATACCCTCATCACCTTACTCTTTTCTATGTTCACTTTCAACTTTCTACCTTTGCACACACTCCCAAACTCATCCAGTAACCTTTGCAATTTTTCTTTAGAATCTCCCATAAGCACAGTATCATCAGCAAAAAGTAACTGTGTCAATTCCCATTTTATATTTGATTCCCCATAATTTAATATTTCCCATAGAAAATAATGGAAATAAAATTAATCTGTTCCAGAAACCCAAAAATATTCACAAAAAAATACATTTTATAGAGATTAATTATAGTTTTACATACACACAACAAATACATGTATAGTGTTCAATTATGTATTAATAAATTTAAATAAACATATAAAATAACATTTTACTTACCTTTGTTGAAGATTGGTGATGGCATCTGAAAGATAAGGAGGAGGAGAGGGAGTTGGGGTTAGTGTTTGGAAGGAGAATCCCCCTCCATGAGGACTTAAGGTATCAAGGCCCTCTCTGGGGTTACTTCCCTTCTCTGTCTTTTAATGCCACTAGGATCAGCTTGAGAGTCACTGGACCCTTGTCACACAAAATAACTGTCCACAGTCCTCTGTTTCTGGTGCCTCTTTAAGATTTCCCTAAAATGGGACATGGTTCTGTCACTGAACTTGTTGCAAAGATGGCTTGTTTCAGCTTGCTCAGGGTGGTACTTCTCCACAAACATTTGGACATAATTCCACTTCTGTATTATTTCCTTCTTCACGTCTATGGTGTTTCTCACTTTCTTTACCACAGGGGTACCACTAGCAAGTTTCTTTGGGCCCATTGTAGCTTATTTCACAGTCCCACAAGCACTAAACACAATGAAATAATCGTAAGATGTTTGAATGAGAGTACAGGTTAGTGTTCACTCAAGCATCAACAAAACCAGACTGGTTCACAGCGCCTGTGTGGGGACGTGGACAGAGCGGGCTGCCGGACAGGTCTGGTACCCGGCGGTTCGAAAATAGGGGCGAGTTCGATAATAGGGACAAAGTTGGTTCAAAAAAAGGGTTCTATTTTCAAAGAGTTCGATAAGCGATACGTTCGAAATTTGAAGTTCCACTGTATATGAATTTAAGTATAGTACATTTAGATCACCTTCTTTAAAAAATTAAGAGAGCTGCCAATCTTTACCTCATTACTTGATAAGGAAAATTATAGTTTACCTGAAGGTGATAGACTATGGTGTGGTTTACAGGTAACATTCCATCAACAACCTGATGGAGGTAGTTGGCCACTTCACTCAGCTGTTTATGTAGACCACGAAGACCTAGGAGTTGTGTGGTGATGCGCTGGCCCAGGGATCCCACCACTGTGTCCTGCAATAAATAATGGTGTGAAGCATGGGTTGTGAATGTTCAAGCAAAGAGGAAGTGGAGATGTTGTGTCTGAGGGCAATAAGTAGTGTAAATATTATGCACAGAATTTGTAGCTTGGAGATAAGGAGGTAGGGGATTATTAACCCCTTGACTGTCGAAACCCCCAATCCTGAAGTGTCTCCAGGTGTCGCAAAATTTCTCAAGAGAAAAAAAAAAAAAAAAAATATCTTATGAAATGATAGAGAATCATTTCCCGATTGTAATGACACCAAAAGAACAAAATTTGATGGAAAAATGACGGAATTACGCTCTTGCAAGGTTAGCGACCTCGGCAATATTTACAAATCGGTGATTTCGCCCACTTTGAGCCCTATTTTCGGCTAATTCCATTGTTCCAGTCGACCCAACTCATAGCTATTTCTTCAGAACTCCATTTTTTCTATCGACTGAGTACAAGAAACTGCCCATTTACCGATTTCAACTACCCAATAACGTGGTCAGAAATTTGCAATTTGGCCAATTTCATGAAAATTAAAAAATATGACAATTTCAAAATAAGGTCCAGAATGAACAATGCAGACATTCCTGGCTCTAAATTAGCATTTTCTTTGTTTATCAGTCACGTCTTCAGGCTTCTCTGATATTACTCTTGCTTTCTATTTTGAATTTTTATTCAAACAAAAAATAGAAGATTTACTGTTATGCAGACTACTGCAATATTGTAATAATTGCACAAATAATGTCAACCCATTCATGACTGCATATAAGAATGGCTAGTTGGACATTTATTGCACAATGACATTATTTGTTTACTTTTGAACATCGGCAAAAATCAAACATTTCCCCTACTTTGAGCTCCATTTCCAGGTATTTTTTTATAGTAAAACCAATCAAAATCACCTCTATTTCTATAATGTTTTCCATTCTAACAAATGAGACCAAGAAAATGAGAATACAACCATAAATACTATACGAAAATAGACCACAAAGTCGGCATTTTAATTTAAAAAAAAAAAAGGATGTTTTTTTCTCTCATTATGCACTGCGTGCTGCAGGATTTTTTTATATGGTGCACACTGACCACAGGGCCCATTCTCTAACATGTGGGTCTACCAGCTTTCTCCTGCTTGATTTGAAGCTGCTAGAATTTATGAGTATATATACGTCAAACCAGTGGCTCGTAAGATGTATATATACGACCAAAACAGTAAAAGGGCTAAAAGTATTATTCAAAAGACTGATGAAGGGTCGTTGAGGCGGCTTGGACATTTAAAGACAGGATGGAGCAAAACAGGATGACTTGGAGGGTCTATAAATCTGTAGTGGAGGAAAGGTAGGGTAGAGACCATCCTAGAAAAGGTTGGAGGGGAGTAAAGGAGGTTTTGTGTGAGGGGCTTGGACATCCAGCAAGTGTGTGAGCATATTAGAAATGGAGGCAAATAGATTTGGGACACAGACATGAAGTTGGAGTGTAAGCAAAGTAACAGTTTGTGAAGGGATTCAAGGAAACCGGTTAGCTGGACTTGAGTCCTGAAGGTGGGAAGTACAGTGCCTGCACTCTGACGGAAGGGTGGAGGGGTATCTGAAATGTAGTATTGTTGCACCTCTAGCAAGAGCGATGGAGTGAATGATAGTGAAAGAGGTTCTTCTTTTGGGTAACCCTACTTTGGTGGGAGACCGCAGGTGTGTTAAAAAAAAATATTAAAAATAAAAGAAAAATTTATTTGGGAAAGGGAGGATTAAAATTTCTGCAAGCCATACAGTACTACTGGAACAACAAGAACTAGCTGCCCTATGAGTCTGGCCCATGGCCAAGCTCCAGGAGGAGAAAGACTCTTGAAACTCATCAAAGGTATATCAAAGATGTCCTTTCAAGTAATTGTTATGGCAAAAATTAGGATGGGTTGTAGGATTTAAAAAAGAAAAAACTACTACCAATAATCATCCTGCTTACAAACTTTTCCATAATAAAATCACTGCTTAATTTTAAAGAAAATTTTTACAAATACTACGTGGTGCAACAAAGACAGCTGCAAGTGGAAACTCACTGGGTGTTGTGTGTCATCATGCAGCAAGTACTTTACACATTTTTTTTTATTTTTTTATTATCACACTGGCCAATTCCCACCAAGGCAGGGTGGCCCAAAAAAGAAAAACTTTCACCATCATTAACTCCATCACTGTCTTGCCAGAAGGGTGCTTTACACTACAGTTTTTAAACTGCAACATTAATACCTCTCCTTCAGAGTGCAGGCACTGTACTTCCCATCTCCAGGACTCAAGTCCGGCCTGCCGGTTTCCCTGAACCCCTTCATAAATGTTACTTTGCTCACACTCCAACAGCACGTCAAGTATTAAAAACCATTTGTCTCCATTCACTCCTATCAAACACGCTCACGCATGCCTGCTGGAAGTCCAAGCCCCTCGCACACAAAACCTCCTTTACCCCCTCTCCAACCTTTCCTAGGCCGACCCCTACCCCGCCTTCCTTCCACTACAGACTGATACACTCTTGAAGTCATTCTGTTTCGCTCCATTCTCTCTACATGTCCAAACCACCTCAACAACCCTTCCTCAGCCCTCTGGACAACAGTTTTGGTAATCCCGCACCTCCTCCTAACTTCCAAACTACGAATTCTCTGCATTATATTCACACCACACATTGCCCTCAGACATGACATCTCCACTGCCTCCAGCCTTCTCCTCGCTGCAACATTCATCACCCATGCTTCACACCCATATAAGAGCGTTGGTAAAACTATACTCTCATACATTCCCCTCTTTGCCTCCAAGGACAAAGTTCTTTGTCTCCACAGACTCCTAAGTGCACCACTCACTCTTTTCCCCTCATCAATTCTATGATTCACCTCATCTTTCATAGACCCATCCGCTGACACGTCCACTCCCAAATATCTGAATACATTCACCTCCTCCATACTCTCTCCCTCCAATCTGATATTCAATCTTTCATCACCTAATCTTTTTGTTATCCTCATAACCTTACTCTTTCCTGTATTCACCTTTAATTTTCTTCTTTTGCACACCCTACCAAATTCATCCACCAATCTCTGCAACTTCTCTTCAGAATCTCCCAAGAGCACAGTGTCATCAGCAAAGAGCAGCTGTGACAACTCCCACTTTGTGTGTGATTCTTTATCTTTTAACTCCACACCTCTTGCCAAGACCCTCGCATTTACTTCTCTTACAACCCCATCTATAAATATGTTAAACAACCACGGTGACATCACACATCCTTGTCTAAGGCCTACTTTTACTGGGAAATAATTTCCCTCTTTCCTACATACTCTAACTTGAGCCTCACTATCCTCGTAAAAACTCTTCACTGCTTTCAGTAACCTACCTCCTACACCATACACTTGCAACATCTGCCACATTGCCCCCCCTATCCACCCTGTCATATGCCTTTTCCAAATCCATAAATGCCACAAAGACCTCTTTAGCCTTATCCAAATACTGTTCACTTACATGTTTCACTGTAAACACCTGGTCCACACACCCCCTACCTTTCCTAAAGCCTCCTTGTTCATCTGCTATCCTATTCTCAGTCTTACTCTTAATTCTTTCAATAATAACTCTACCATACACTTTACCAGGTATACTCAGCAGACTTATCCCCCTATAATTTTTGCACTCTCTTTTATCCCCTTTGCCTTTATACAAAGGAACTATGCATGCTCTCTGCCAATCCCTAGGTACCTTACCCTCTTCCATACATTTATTAAATAATTGCACCAACCACTCCAAAACTATATCCCCACCTGCTTTTAACATTTCTATCTTTATCCCATCAATCCCGGCTGCCTTACCCCCTTTCATCTTACCTACTGCCTCATGAACTTCCCCCACACTCACAACTGGCTCTTCCTCACTCCTACAAGATGTTATTCCTCCTTGTCCTATACATGAAATCACAGCTTCCCTATCTTCATCAACATTTAACAATTCCTCAAAATATTCCCTCCATCTTCCCAATACCTCTAACTCTCCATTTAATAACTCTCCTCTCCTATTTTTAACTGACAAATCCACATATAACTATACACATATAACTACTAATTTCAGAGGGATGATGTAAGGTCTCTCTTTTTCCCAGATTTTTTTTTTTAACAAGTCGGCCGTCTCCCACCAAGGCAGGGTGACCCAAAAAGAAAGAAAATCCCCAAAAAGAAAAGACTTTCATCATCATTCAACACTTCCACCTCACTCACACATAATCACTGTTTTTGCAGAGGTGCTCAGAATACAACAGTTTAGAAGCATATACGTATAAAGATACACAACATATCCCTCCAAACTGCCAATATCCCAAACCCCTCCTTTGAAGTGCAGGCATTGTACTTCCCATTTCCAGGACCCAAGTCTGGCTATATAAAAATAACTAGTTTCCTGAATCCCTTCGCTAAATATTACCCTGCTCACACTCCAACAGCTTGTCAGGTCCCAAATACGTACCATTCGTCTCCATTCACTCCTATCTAACAAGCTAATGCATGCTTGCTGGAAGTCCAAGCCCCATGCCCACAAAACCTCCTTTACCCCCTCCCTCCAACCTTTTCGAGGACGAACCCTACCCCGCCTTCCTTCTCCTACAGATTTATATGCTCTCCATGTCATTCTACTTTGATCCATTCTCTCTAAATGACCAAACCACCTCAACAACCCCTCTTCAGCCCTCTGACTAATACTTTTATTAACTCCACACCTTCTAATTTCCACACTTCCAACCGTCTCCTCGCTGCAGCACTTACAACCCAAACTTCACACCCATATAAGTGTTGGTACCACTATACACTTTCATACATTCGCTTCTTTACCTCTATAGATGATGTTTTTTGTCTCCACATATACCTCAACGCACTACTCACCTTTTTTCCTTTATCAATTCCATGATTAACCTCATCCTTCGTAACTCCATCTGCTGATACGTCAACTCCCAAATATCTGAAAACATTCACTTCTTCCATACTCCTCCTCCCCAATTTGATATCCAATTTTTCTTTATCTAAATCATTTGATACCCTCATCACCTTACTCTTTTCTAAGTTCACTTTCAACTTTCTACCTTTACACAATCTCCCAAACTCGTCCACTAACCTTTGCAATTTTTCTTTAGAATCTCCCATAAGCACAGTATTATCAGCAAAATGTAACTGTGTCAATTCCCATTTTGTATTTAATTCCCCATAATTTAATCCCACCCCTCTCCCGAACACCCTAGCATTTATTTCTTTTACAACCACATCTATAAATATATTAAACAACCATGGTGACATTACACATCCCTGACTAAGACCTACTTTTACTGGGAAGTAGTCTCCCTCTCTTCTACACACCCTAACCTGAGCCTCACTATCCTCATAAAAACTCTTCACAGCATTTAGTAACTTACCACCTATTCCACATACTTGCAACATCTGCCACATTGCTCCCCTATCCACTCTATCATATGCCTTTTCTAAATCCATAAATGCAATAAAAACTTCCTTACCTTTATCTAAATACTGTTCACATATATGTTTCAATGTAAACACTTGATCTACACAACCCCTACCCACTCTAAAACCTCCTTGCTCATCCGCAATCCTACATTCTGTCTTACCTCTAATTCTTTCAATAATAACCCTACCTTACACTTTTCCTGGTATACTCAGTAAACTTACACCCCTATAATTTTTACCATCTCTTTGTCCCCCTTCCCTTTATATAAAGGAACTATACATGCTCTCTGCCAATCCCTAGGTACCTTCCCTTCTTTCACACATTTATTAAACCAAAATACCAACCACTCCAACACTATATCCCTCCTTTGCTTTTAACATTTCTGTCATGATCCCGTCAGTTCCAGCTGCTTTACCCCTTTCATTCTACGTAATGCCTCACGGACCTCCCCCCCACTCACATCCTGCTCTTCTTCACTTCTAAAAGATGGTATACCTCCCTGGCCAATGCATGAAATTACCGCTTACCTTTCTTCTTTCAATAGAAATTCACAAACACTTACTTTATAAATAAGAACACTATCATGTAGCAGTTATAGTGCATTTAAAACTGTATTGTATCAGACATATTCTTTAGCACACTGGCCATTTCCCACTAAAGCAGTTACTTAAATGAAAAAAATAATATTTATCAAACATACGAGGGTCATTCGGTGCTGCATGACGGAAGAAATAAGAGGCAGAATGTGCAAAAAGCAAGTAAGATGACTCAGAGAAAACACATTCACCCTCACTAGTGTTTCAGCTGACTTCTCAAAAAAGCAACGATGTCAAGGTCTTGTGACAGCACACAGAAATGCAACTTTTACAATAAACTTTCAAAGTAGAGTACTTCTCACCTCCAAAACTTCAGTCCATTTAACAAGCTTATCATATTCCCTGCATTTATTATCATGCTCAAAGTTCAGCAACACAAATCCCAAAGACCATTTACCTCCATTCAATCTAATCTAACAGCTTCACAAATACTTGTTTAATTTTAAAGCCATTTACTCTTTTCACAAAGACATTTTCACTGCCTCTAATCTCTTTATTGTAAAACTTAAAAACCATACTGTGCTATAAAACATTCTCCTTATTAGCATGCATTAACTAGCTTCTTTTTTTCCAAGTATTTTTCAACATCTGCAACTTTGTTTCCCTACTTGTTCACAGAGTTGTCTGCTACAGCCACCTCTAAGCATCTATATACCGTCACTTCATTCTTTTACTTATTCTTATCAACCTATTCTTTTTGTATTAATTGTAAATTTCCCTTTTATAAAGCCTTCTAAACTCGTTTAACCTCCGCACAATCTTGCAGTGATAGCCTTCATTCATATATGATTTACTTTCTAAGACAGCAACTCATGTTCACTCTCTCTCTCTAATACACTAGCAGTGATAATTAATTTTTATTAATTCATACACCTGTTATTTCCTGTGTAAATCTGACAATTTTTCTTCCAGACATTTGATTGCTCCCAAAACTTTATAAATTAATAAATTTCAATACAGCATCTATCAAGCTTAACAACTCTCACAATAATTTCTCCTAATATGTGTTATATTATACTGAATGTGATTATCTTGCCTTATTTAGTTTAACCTTAGGATACAGCAGGGGAGGATCCTCTATGAAACTAATGAAGCTTAACCTTGAGGGCCCCTAATCCTGGAGGGGCCCCAGAGTGACTTCATTCCACATTGCTTAAAAATTCTGGGTCTACTGTATGAGAAAGGATTGCGAAGGGGCCCCCATAAGAGTTAAAGCTTCAGGGCACCAAAAATGTAGGTCCCCCACTGGGATATAGTACTTTGCTCACCTTAATATCTCTAAGCAGATGCTCCACTCCAACTTCTTCAGCTTCCTCCGCACCAATTTCACTTGCCACGTGCTCAAATGTTTTACTTGTAGGTGTACCATCCTGGAAAATGGTACGCTTTATAGACACCACCCACACTACATGACTTGACCATACTACAGAAAATACACATGACAAAATAAGTAATGCAAGACAAAAATCATAGTTTTTTCATATAAGCTTCTCAACAATGATAGTTCATATTTTTGGAATTATGGATTTTCACTTAAGGGACAATTAAAATGCAATCAGACTAACTTTACCAAGTGTACAGTAATTGCATACATCCAAAAATCTACATCTTAGGAAAGGCTTTACTCGAACATATAAAAAAGACATGTGTCGTACTGTATTTGTTACGAAAACCATTCTATTACAGGAAACAGTCGACGGATAAACTAGAAAAATAAAAGAAACAAGGGAGAAATATACTTACATCGTGAACTTCCTCCACACTATAATATGCTTCTGTGGGAAGTCCAATATTTGATGCATGGGCATCAATGATCACTAACACTGAATTACCACAATGTCTCTTGACCAAATCATTGATGGCAATATCATTTTGGCACAGCTTAGGGCCTGTGTGGTACCAGCCGACAATCTTCTCACGAGCATTAACCTTTTGAAATGGAGGGAAAAAAAAATCACAATCTTTCTCAGGTACACATCTCTTACACATAGTCTTCCTGGCAGTGAATGCCATGAGATAAACAATAAATTAGATTTCAAATAAAAAATTCTTTCAGTCTCAGATGCTTTTACATATCACAGATAATTTAGTACTATGAGCTAGTAACTATGTTACATTAAAAGCATTACTTTTAAGGTTCCATAATGCAAGTTTTGTAAACAAAACTGAAAAAGTACATCCAAGACTGGTAATAAAGGCTGAGGTACTGAGACTATTAGGTAAAAGGACATGTAAAAAGTAATGTTGGACACGTGTCCCTCATAGTACACACTATTACATTTTGGATGCATCTTTTCAATCCTGTTTACAATTACACTATGCAGAGAAGCTCCATAAGTGCTGACATGGATACCAAACATTTATCAGACAGTTAAAATCTTGGTATTGCTAAATTAACATAGAAAGTAATGTATAATCTAAAGCCAAATCTTAGAGAAAACAAAATTTCAGTGACCTGCGTCATAAACCCAAATACATTTACACCGTAAAACAGGACTGAACTAGAGTAGTATGAACATTCACTATGACACATGAAAAGGGTGAATTCATTTGTAATACTGTGGTTATTTAATTACAAAGTACAGGAATGCAATAAGTACCAACAAGGGTGGTGCTTTACAGCACGTGCAGTATTAATGGTCCAGTCCCACATCAGGCATGCAGTACTGCACATTATGTTCCAATAGAAACCGACTGATGCAAAGATTTATAATAATTAACACATCAGTCATTTGCCACCAAGGCAGGGTGGCCCAAAAATTAAAAACTTTTATCATCATTCACTCCATCACTGTTTTGCCAGAGGTGTGCTTACATTACAGTTATAAAACTGCAACATTAACACCCCTCTTTCAAAGATTTGTACATTGAATTCCATGTAGCCTAACATTGAGCTCATTGACCCAAGGATAATAATTTTTAAGAATACATTTATATGACTATAATTATACAGTGGAACCTCTACTTACGAGTGCACCCATGTGCGAGTTTTTCCAGATACGAGCAGTTGCTTGGTCGATTTTTTTGCTTCCAGACACGAGCAAAATTTTCAGATGTGAGCAGGCCTCAAGGGAGGTTCCTTGACGTGGGTGAGGGGCTCTTGCTCTTGATCTAGGAAATTGGATCTCATTTGTTTGTTGGACAATCTTATTGAAACTTGGGCAATGTATGATGGAAAGATGCTTCTTAACGTGCACCAAAATTGAAAGAAATTGGACCATAAATAACGGAGTTCACTTCTCAGCCACTAGCTGCCCCTTAATGGTACATTTTTGTATGGTTTTTATGGTTGTATTCTTGTTTTTTTTTTATCTCATTTGATAGAATGCAAGATATATTACAGAAATAGATATGATTTTGATTGAAACTGAGCTCAAAGTAGTAGAAATATTCAATTTTTGCCGATGTTCAAGAGTAAACAATACCTGTCCAAGTGGCCATTCCAAATATGCAGTCATGAATGGGTTGACTTTATTTATACAATTATTACAATAATGCAGTAGTCTGCATAACAGTAAATCTTCTATTTTTGTGTGAATAAAAATTCCAAATGGTAGGCAAGAGTATTATAATAATAATAATAATAATAATAATACGTATAATAATACATAATAATTATACAATAATATACACATAATAATATAATTATAATATGTATGTACTAATAATAATAAATAATACTATAATAATTGTGAGTGAGTTTAAGAACACCACCACAAGATAGCATTAAGTGTATGAAAACAACACTCAGTGTACGTGTGCGTCAACTGGCGGTGGAGATAATTCTGGTGATTTCCTTATGTTTCGTGCAGTTATTTTGCAGAATTTCTTGATTCTAACCATGGGTCCTAAGAAAGCAAGTGCAAAGGACAGTGCTGAGAAGAAAAAGAGGATGATTTCCATGGTATTAAAGCAGGAAATCACTGATAAACACAAACTTAGAGTGTAGCATTAAACAATAGAAAAAGGACGAAACAAAATGAACTCCTGACAGCATACACCGCTGTACCCAGCATCTCTTCTACCTCATCAACCTTCGCCAGCCTCTCTTCTCCATGGTAAATGCTGTACAGTGGAACCTTGACTTACGAGTTTAATCCGTCCCAGGAGCTAGCTCGTAACTCAATTTACTCGTATATCAAATTAATTTTCCTCATTTAAATTAATTGAAAAGCCATTAATTTGTTCCTGGACTCTGGAGAGATGAGAAAAAAATACTTGAATATGACGCTGTTATCAATTGTACGGCTTATTTATCTATCACAATTCATCTAATATGACATAATAAACAATATAATTAACACAGAAACATGATATATACTCTAGAATGAATAAAACAGGCCATAATATGGTGGCAGAGGCAGCGGTAGAAGCGTCTGCCATTTCTGTCCTAATTTGACTATAGTACTATCTTCCCATATTCGTACTAGTGATCTATTGCAGTAGATCACTAGTTTTCTAAGGAAAATGCTGAAACAATGTTTTTATAAATAAGAAATATCATATAAAAACTGTTTATATAAAGTGTATATGTACTTACACACTTAGAGCAAAGATAGTGGGGGAGGTTGAGGATGGGGGAGGTTGAGGTTGGAGGATGTTGAGAGTGGGGGGATACTGAGGGTGAGGGATGTTGAGGGTGGGGGATGTTGAAGGTGGGGGATGTTGAGGGTGGGGGGATGTTGAGGGTGGGGGATGCTGAGGGTGGGGGATGCTGAGGGTGCAGGATGTTGAGGGTGCAGTGTATGAAGTATTGCCTGGTTAAGTCCATGGAAATCGTCTTTTTCTTCTCAGCACTGTTCTTTGCACTTATTTTCTTAGGACCCATGGTTAGAAAAAAGATATTTGGCCAAATGACTGTAAAAAAATGCAAACATGCACGAGAAAACTGCTCCCATAGCGATGTAAACATGTGTACGATGTTTAGGCATCAGTAGTGACATCTAAAGGCAGGATTCTGAATTATTATTACGTACGTATTATGTATTATTATTATTAATTTAGGGAACTGAAGCTCTATCATTATAATAATAATAAAAATATATTATTATTATTATTATTATATTATTATTATCTATTATTATTGTTATTATTAATTTAGGAACTGAAGCTCTATTGTTACTGTAACAATAAATAATATTATTATATTATCATTATTATAATTATACTATCATTATTATTATTATTATTATTAATTTAGGGAACTGGAACACAGATCCAATTCCCTAGATCAAGAGCCCCTCACCAGCATCAAGGAACCTTGATGCTGGTGAGAAGCTCTTGATCTAAGGAATTGGATCTGTGCTCTAGTTACCTAAATTAATAATAATAATAATAATACTAATAATAGTAATAATAATTATTATTATTAAAATGAACACCTCCAACTCAATGCACTGTTTACCTCGCTGTGGGAGCAGTTCTCTCATGCTTTGCTTACATTTTTGACAGTCATTTGGTCAAATTTAATTTTTCTAAGCATGGGTCCTGAGAAAGTAAGTGTAAAGGACAGTGCTGAGAAGAAAAAGAGAAGGATTTCCATGGAATTCAAGCATGAAATCATAGATAAACAAGCGAGGTGTCCAGGTATTGGGTTGGGGGGGGAAGCTGGCTCGTAACTCAGATAAAAAAATCGACCCAGGGACGGCTCATATCTCAAAAAACTTGTATGTTGGGACACTCGTAAGTCAAGCTTCCACTGTATTATTATTATTATTATTATTATTTATTACGTATTATTATTATTATTATTATTGTTTTCCTTATAAAACTATGTAGTGATTAACCCTTAAACTGTCCAAACATAGATCTACGTTCACATGTGTAGTGCTCCAAAAGTAGATCTACGTTTTCTTACACGCTTTCAAATGTAAAAAAAAAAAAATCTACGTTTTTTACATAGTACTTTCAAATGTAGAAAAAACGAAGATCTACGTTTGGACAGTTTAAGGGTTAATAAAGTTTGCCTTACAAACACTCCGTTTTCTGTTATAATAAAAGCATGAGAAGGTATGTAGTTAGGGGCAGGAACTATGGCCGCTGTGCCGCTGCCTCCACTACACACTACTCAAATATGTAATGACACATTTCATTCATTCTAGTGTATATATCACGTTTCTATGTTATTAATATTGTTTATTATGTCATATTAGATGAATTGTGATAGACACAAGCTGTAGAGTTGATATTAGAGAAATATTCAAGTATGTATTTTGTCATGCCTGGAATTTCACTGGGATGGATTAATTCCATTTCAATTAAATTAACCCTTTCAGGGTCGCCAGGCCCTCTCCGAGACTTGTTCTCAGGGTCGCCAAATTTAAAAAAAAAATTATTACAAAAAGATAGAGAATCTTTTCCCGATCATAATGACACCAAAAGTATGAAATTTGATGGAAAACTTACGGAATTATGCTCTCGCGAAGTTAGCAGTCTCGACGATGTTTATACATCGGCGATTTTGCCCACTTTGAGCCCTATTTTCGGCCAATTCCAGTGTACTAGTCGACAAAAATCATAACTATTTTACTAGAACTCCATTTTTTCTATTGAATGAGTACAAGAAACCACCCATTTACCAATTTCAACTATCCAATAAAGTGGTCAGAATTTAGCAATTTTGCCAATTTCACACAAATTTCAAAAGATGACAATTTCCAAATAGGGTCCAGAATAAACAAGAAAGACAATCCTAGCACTAAAATAAAAAGTTCTCTGTTCGTTAGTCACATCCCCAGGCCCCTCTTATATTTCTTTGGCTTTCCACTTTAAATTTTTATTCTTACAAAAAATAGAAGATTTATTGTTATGCAGACTACTGCATTAGTGTAGAAATGGTATAAATAATATCAGCGCACTTGTGAAAGAATATTAGACTCACCAGTTGACGTGTACTGGACACTTGGCATGATTTGTTTACTTTTGAACTTTGGTAAAAACCAAACATTTCCGCTACTTTGAGCTCAATTTCAAGGTACTTTTCATTGTAAAACCAGTCAAAATCATCTCAATTTCTGTAATATGTCTTCCATTCTATAAAATGAGACCAGGAAAACTAGAATACAACAATAAATACCATACGAAAATACAGTGCAAAGTCGCTGTTTTAATCCAAAAACACGGTCAAAGTTTTTTTTTTCTCATTACGCACTGTGTGCTGCAAGATTTTTTTTATACTGCGCACACTGACCACATAGACCCATTCTTTCATATGTAGGCCTACCAGCTTTCTCTCACTAGATGTGAAGAATCTAGAATTTAGGCGTACTAGTACGTCAATAACCCTGGTGCGTAAGCCATACTAGTACGTCCAAAACCCTGAAAAGGTTAAATAAAAAAAAATTGACTCTACAAACGACCAAATCCAGATGCGAGCAAGGTCACGGAACGGATTAAACTCACAAGTAGAGGTTCCAATGTAAATGGAAAAAACTGATTTTAACTGTGAAACAATATTACTAGTGGGACTTCAATACAGTACTTAACCCTTAAGCTCGTAGATCTACGTTGACGTGCGTAGAGCTCCAAACATAGAACTACATTTTTCTCACATAAGAAAGCATGTAAAATCAAACGTAGATCTACGTTTGGAGCGCTACACACGTCAATGTAGATCTACATTTGGGCAGTTTAAGGATTAAAACAGACAACAATGAGGAGCAATATCATGCATTTAAATGAGCAGTGGACATAATGCCTGGGGAATTCTAAAGAAAAAATAAGATCCTTAATAAAATGGTTGATTTGAATAATATAGCGAGTTTAAAAATCTTGTAAATGCTCAAAAATGATCTATAAATGTCTTATTTATATAGCTAAAGAAATTAAAGTAAAATCAGTGTAGCCTGACATACAAATTAAACATCCTATAAAAATAACTTCATGAAGGTGCCAGATCAACCAGGCTGTGACGGATATGTGGGGCAGTGAGCCTCCAGCAGCAACAGCCTGGTTGACCAAGCTAGCACAAGATAAGTCTGGCCCATGGCCGGGAGTGGAAAAACCCTAGAAAATCATTAAAGGTATATCAGAAGTATACAGTACTTTCTTACCTTTTTAAACATATTGTATTTATTCTCCAAGTAGTCATGGTCTAGGAACCAAACTGACTTATCCTTCTCATCTTCATCGAAAGGAACTGAAAATAATAATTTTTTTAATAACAGAAAAAGACACTATCGTGAATGGAACAATACACAAATAACCTGCACATAGGAGAGAGAAGCTACGACAATGTTTCAGTCCAACTTGGACCATTTACAAAGTCACAGTGACTTTGTAAATGGTCCAAGTCGGACTGAAACAGTCGTAGCTCCTCTCTTCTATGTGTGGGTTATTTGTGTAATATTTTTATTTGTAAAATGCTAATACAGTGGTACCCTGAGTTTCATACAGTTCCCAACTCAAACAACTTTGTAAGTGTATTTTTGGGGATCTGAAACAGACAAATCTAATTTACATTACTCCTTATGGGAACAAATTTATTTGGTAACGGCACTCGAACAGCCTTTTGGAAGAAATTATGTACGAAACTTGGGGTACCACTGTAATTTAATGTTTAACATGCATCGCACATAATCCACAACTTATTTCTATTGGAGTCTACGTCCCCCGTTAAGTCACAGGTACCTGGTAAACTTAAATTAAGTCATTTTAACCTTTGATAAGTTAGGTTTCTAACTTTCTGCATGACATGACATTATGTGTCAAGAGTGAGACATCAAGCACGTCCATGATATTATCTCCAGTGTAAAACAAAGATCAAAATAAGGACATAATTTGTAAAGTAAAAGGACACAAGTGCAACTAATGTGACATTTATTGTGGCAACGTTTCGCTCTCCAGGAGCTTTATCAAGCCATTACAAACAATACACGGACACAGAGGGTATATAAAGGCTCAGAGTGAGGTGCAATACTAGTGAGGTACCATTTCGATGTTCACTAGTGGTAGTGGTAGTAGTAGTAGTGGTAGTGACAAAAGTAATACAATATGGTAGAGCAATTAATTCGTACATGAGTAAAAGGATATAAAAGCTATTACTTGGGTAACATAAAAATAGGTTGGACAAATATAGACTGGAAAGAGGCAGCTTGTTTCAGTGTTCACTCCTTGTATGTGCTTGTGTAGTATAACAGGAGAGACTATGTGATGGCAGGGTTTACTGTTTTCAGGAGGATTCTTGCTACTACTACTACTACCACTACCACTAGTGAATGTCGAAATGGTACCTCACTAGTATTGCACCTCACTCTGAGCCTTTATATACCCTCTGTGTCCGTGTATTGTTTGTAATGGCTTGATAAAGCTCCTGGAGAGCAAAACGTTGCCACAATAAATGTCACATTAGTTGCACTTGTGTCCTTTTACTTTACATATTGTCGGTAATTCTACCAACTTTATTACAAGGACATAATTACCAGCATAAGAGTTGGAGACAACAAGGGCATATTAGTGTAAAAAAGGTCAATCAAGGACATAATTATGAGCATAAGTTGGAATCATCAAGGACATATTGGTGTAAAAAAGGTCAATCAAGGACACAGTGTAAAAAAGGCCAATCAAGGACATTACCAGAGTAAAAGTTGGAAAAAATCAAGGCCATATTAGTGTAAGAAAGTCAATCAAGGCCATAATTGCCAGGATAAGAGTTGGAAACATCAAGAACAGTGACATAATTATCAGGACATAATTATCAGCATAAGTTGGAAACATCAAGGACAGTGTAAAAAGGTCAATCAAGGATAAAATTACCAGCATAAGAGTTGGAAACATCAAGGACTCCTATGATTATAAAAGGGTGAATCAATGACATAATTACCAGCATAAGTTGGAAAAATCAAGGACAAAAATAACATAAATTACAAAAAAGGTCAAGGACATAATTACCAGCATAAGTTGGAAACATCAAGGACACCCATGACTATAAAAAAGTTAATCAAGGACACAATTATCAGCATGAGTTGGAAACATCAAGGACGCCCATGACTATAAAAAAGGTCAATCAAGAACATAATTACCAGCATAAGTTGGAAACATCAAGGACGCCCATGACTAAAAAAGGCCAATCAAGGACATAATTACCAGCATAAGAGTTTGAAACATCAAGGACACCCATGACTATAAAAATAATAATCAAGGACACAATTATCAGCATAGAGTTGGAAACATCAAGGACGCCCATGACTATAAAGAAGATCAATCAAGAACATAATTACCAGCATAAGTTAGAAACATCAAGGACACCCATGACTATAAAAAAGGTCAATCAAGGACATAATTACCAGCATAAGTTAGAAACATCAAGGACGCCCATGACTAAAAAAGGTCAATCAAGGACATAATTACCAGCATAAGTTAGAAACATCAAGGACGCCCATGACTATAAAAAATGTCAATCAAGAACATAATTACCAGCATAAGTTAGAAACATCAAGGACGCCCATGACTATAAAAAATGTCAATCAAGGACATAATTACCAGCATAAGTTAGAAACATCAAGGACGCCCATGACTATAAAAAAGGTCAATCGAGGACATAATTACCAGCATAAGAGTTAGAAACATCAAGGACGCCCCTGGACCTCCAAGAGCCCAGTAGGACTCCCACCACACGCTTGGTGCTGCCTATTTTAGACATCCTGGTGAAGTGGTCCACCACACTGAGCAGCACCAGTGGGTGCACCACCACCTTGTTCACCGGCAGAGTCTCCGTGGTGCTCATCTTGGCCTCACACACCTTGGAACAAGAACCTCGTAACTGCTGCTTCACCTTCGGTTTGTTGGGTTTAAAAGGGCTACTAGACGGCTTACAGCGTAGCGAGTCCGGCTTCCCGAATATTTCCTGCTCGAAAATGAGCCCATGAAAGAAAATTGAAGAGGAACTCCTTTGTAAATAAAAACATAGACTAGAAATTCTCAATTAGACCAGATGGACCACCTTGTTAAGCCCCAGTAGAGGCAACAGCCCACTCACCCACCTGCCCAAACACTGCCCGAAATGCCTAGGCATGCTAGTGGCTTTCTTTGTAACTAATATTTTATTATATGTAAACCACACATTGTAATTAATCATTTATAATATGCAAACGCTACATTGTAACATTTACGGAGAAATAAACATTTCAATTTGAATTTCAATTTAGTAACCGGCTTCCCACTAAAACCGTTAAAGAATCTCACACCTTTGTCATTCCTCGCTAGATCCTCGACTTGATTTTTTATATTCATAAAAAAATTTACAAGAAAAAATAATAATAACAACTCATGTAATCGTGAATATTTACAGTGAGCATTAATTGATAAAAAAACGCATATTCTTGCAAATTATGCCCAAAAATGTACTTATTTATTTATATATATTTTTATACGATAAAATTTCAATTAAAACGAAAAATATCAATTATTTAATCATAAATATTTACAATAAGCATTAATTTAAAATCGAAAAATGCACATTGTTGCAAATTAAGCCAAAAAACTGCAAATTCCCGCTATCTGTAAATTATGGGATTATTTATGTATATATATATTATTTCGCAATTATTCTACATATTTATATATAATTCAGAATAATTATTATATTATATATACTGATAATATATTAGAAAATCCATAATAATTCAAAAATTACAAATCGCAGCAATTTAAACCCTTTTTTTGAGCATAATTTGCAACAATTTGTATTTTTTTATTTCAAAACTTTAATAAAACATAATAATATATCTGAATTAAATATGATACATGTATAATAATTGTAATATAATACCTATAAAAAATAATTCTATAATTTATAAATAGAAGCAATTTCCACTTTACTGGAACTTAATTTTGCAAAAATATAATTTTTACAATTTAAAACTTTAGTATTAGTATATACATAATATAATAATATATCTGAATTATATATATATATAAAATGTGTAGAATAATTATGAAATAATATACTGTATATACAAAGAAATAATTCAATAATTTGCAAATAGCAGGAATTTGCACTTTTTGACTTAATTTGTAACAATATGCATTTTTATATTATAAATTAAAACTTATTGTAAATATTTATGATTATATGAGTTGTTATAATGGACATTTTTTTATTTTTTTATATGAAGTCAACGGGTTACCTTGCAAGTTGCAGCAGCCAATAGGAAGAGACTTCACCTGAGAGACGCTCTCTGATTGGCTGTGTCTTAATACTGGTTAGGGCTCTTGATTCAAGGAATTAGAGGTCTCCCCTCCCTCGGATCAAACCTAATTAACTTTTATGCCCATGTTATATACCGCCAGTAAGGATATATAATCTGGAATGCAATAATAACTGGCTTGTAGTGTGGTGGCCAGTCTCGCTCTTCTTGTCTCAAAAATTAAATTATCTCCATATATATATTTTATTAAAAACAAAATTGTTATATATAGGCTGTTAAAATATAATTATACACAACATATTATATAAAATTAATGAAAAACAATTTTCACAACCAACTCGAGTTTCTTACTAAACCTAAAAGCCGATTTTATATATATATATATATATTTGTATTTTGTCAAAACACATTATTTAACAATTATAACTATTTATAGACTTTAAAAATTAATGTGTAAAAACATGATAGAGTTATAAGTGTTCAACTATATATTAAATAATCTCTAACAAATTTTAAATATCCTTCACACTTGTCAAGAAATTAATGTGGAATTTGTACTTTAAATATTATATATATTTTAAATATACTGCTATATACATATATATGGAATTTTTTGGCAAGTATTTTGCATGAAGGAAATATATGTACAGAGAGAATTGTTGGGGGAAAAATGAAAGAAAAAATGCTGCAGAATTTTGTATATAGCGCTGATTTTCAAGATTTTTTTTTGGTGTATATTATAATATAGGTATGTATGTATTTTTTGCAAGTATTTTATTTGATTTAAGGGGGTTATTGGGGTACACATAAGAGAAAACAGGAAAAAATGGTGTAAAATTTTGGACATAATGTAGATTTTTATGTGTATAATAAATGTATCATTATATACGTATGTTTGAAATTTTTGGTAATGATGTTTTTTTATTTAGAAATTGTGGCAAAGGCAGAAATAAGAGAAAACATTAAAAAATGGTGGGAATTTTTGTGCAAAAATTAGATTTTTGAGAATTTTTATGTATATATATTGCAAGTATGTCATTACATATGCATGTATACAATTTTTACGATTATTTTAGAAGATTTAAAATTATTGTAGAGGTGTAAATAAGAAAAAAAATGGGGAAAAATTGTATGTTTTTTTATAATTTTTCATATATATATTTTAATTATAACTAACTAACATTATAACATTATAAACGCATGTATATATATATTAAAATAATTTTATTTGATTTAAAGTGATTTCAGAGATGAAAATAAGCGAAAATAGGGAAAACGTGTGGAAATTTTTGTAGATTTTTGAGAAATTTTTACCTAAACATTGTAATTATAACATTATAAACGCATGTAAGTATTTTAAAAATAATTTTATTTAATTTAAGGTGATTATATAGTAAAAATAAGCGAAAACAGAAAAAAAGGGGAGAATTTTTATAATTTTATATATTTTTGGATATATAATGTAATTATATCATTACAAACGCATGTAAGTATTTTTAAAATTCACTATATATAATTTAACATCATAATAGAGGTAAAAATAATGGAAAATAGGGGAAAAAATATAATTTTGCCAGGATGTATTTTCATAGTTGTGTTTACGAGAGTCAGATGATCAGTGATGGCCAGTGACCGTCCTGTTGCTGCTGGATAATCAATAATGACTAGTGTTGTTATGTGAGGTGTGTGTGAGTGCTGGTGGCATCACACATGTTATGTACAGACTAGGGAGAGTGTGTGTGTTACTGGTCTGGGACCAGTGTGTTGGCTGGAGCAAGAGGGGAGGGAAAATTATCTCCTCTTGGACTGTTTTCCTGTTACTGTTACCGTTCCTCACTGGTGTTGTCCTGTTTTGTTTTAGAGACCAGGGGGAGAGTGTGACACTGGTCTGGGACCAGTCTAGTAGCTAGAGCAAGAGGGGAGGGAAAATTATCCCCTCTTGGACTTTTCATGTTGCTGCTACCGTTCCTCCCTCTGTTGTTTTCCTGTTTTGTTTTAGAGACCAGAGAGACTGTGTGATACTGGTCTGGGACCAGTCTACTGGCTGTGTCACGGGGAAGGAAAATTATCAGCTCTTGGACAGTTTAAATACTGCTACCATCCTTCCCTCCCTCAGGACAGTTTTCTGCTTCTACCTTCCTTCCCTCCCTCAGAGGACAGTTTTCCTGCTGCTACCATCCTTCCCTCCCTCAGAGGACAGTTTTCCTGCTGCTACCATCCTTCGCTCCCTCAGAGGACAGTTTTCCTGCTGCTACCATCCTTCCCTCCCTCAGAGGACAGTTTTCCTGCTGCTACCATCCTTCCCTCCCTCAGAGGACAGTTTTCCTGCTGCTACCATCCTTCCCTCCCTCAGAGGACAGTTTTCCTGCTGCTACCATCCTTCCCTCCCTCAGAGGACAGTTTTCCTGCTGCTACCATCCTTCCCTCCCTCAGGACAGTTTTCTGCTTCTACCTTCCTTCCCTCCCTCAGAGGACAGCTACCATCCTTCCCTCCCTCAGAGGACAGTTTTCTGCTTCTACCTTCCTTCCCTCCCTTTTCCTGCTGCTACCATCCTTCCCTCCCTCAGAGGACAGTTTTCCTGCTGCTACCATCCTTCCCTCCCTCAGAGGACAGTTTTCCTGCTGCTACCATCCTTCCCTCCCTCAGAGGACAGTTTTCCTGCTTCTACCTTCCTTCCCTCCCTCAGAGGACAGTTTTCCTGCTTCTACCATCCTTCCCTCCCTCAGAGGACAGTTTTCCTGCTTCTACCATCCTTCCCTCCCTCAGAGGACAGTTTTCCTGCTTCTACCTTCCCTCCCTCAGAGGACAGTTTTCCTGCTTCTACCATCCTTCCCTCCCTCAGAGGACAGTTTTCCTGCTTCTACCATCCTTCCCTCCCTCAGAGGACAGTTTTCCTGCTTCTACCTTCCTTCCCTCCCTCAGAGGACAGTTTTCCTGCTGCTACCATCCTTCCCTCCCTCAGAGGACAGTTTTCTGCTTCTACCTTCCTTCCCTCCCTCAGAGGACACTTTTCCTGCTTCTACCTTCCTTCCCTCCCTCAGAGGACAGTTTTCTGCTTCTACCTTCCCTCCCTCAGAGGACAGTTTTCCTGCTGCTACCATCCTTCCCTCCCTCAGAGGACAGTTTTCCTGCTTCTACCTTCCTTCCCTCCCTCAGAGGACAGTTTTCCTGCTTCTACCTTCCTTCCCTCCCTCAGAGGACAGTTTTCCTGCTTCTACCTTCCTTCCCTCCCTCAGAGGACAGTTTTCCTGCTTCTACCTTCCTTCCCTCCCTCAGAGGACAGTTTTCCTGCTTCTACCTTCCTTCCCTCCCTCAGAGGACAGTTTTCCTGCTTCTACCTTCCTTCCCTCCCTCAGGACAGTTTTCCTGCTTCTGCCTTCCCTCCCTCAGAGGACAGTTTTCCTGCTTCTACCTTCCTTCCCTCCCTCAGAGGACAGTTTTCCTGCTGCTACCATCCTTCCCTCCCTCAGGACAGTTTTCCTGCTGCTACCATCCTTCCCTCCCTCAGAGGACAGTTTTCCTGCTGCTACCATCCTCCCCTCCCTCAGAGGACAGTTTTCCTGCTGCTACCACCCTTCCCTCCCTCAGAGGACAGTTTTCCTGCTGCTACCATCCTTCGCTCCCTCAGAGGACAGTTTTCCTGCTGCTACCATCCTTCCCTCCCTCAGAGGACAGTTTTCCTGCTGCTACCATCCTTCCCTCCCTCAGAGGACAGTTTTCCTGCTGCTACCATCCTTCCCTCCCTCAGAGGACAGTTTTCCTGCTGCTACCATCCTTCCCTCCCTCAGAGGACAGTTTTCCTGCTGCTACCTTCCTTCCCTCCCTCAGAGGACAGTTTTCCTGCTGCTACCATGATTCCCTCCCTCAGGACAGTTTTCCTGCTGCTACCTTCCTTCCCTCCCTCAGGACAGTTTTCCTGCTGCTACCATCCTTCCCTCCCTCAGGACAGTTTTCCTGCTGCTACCTTCCTTCCCTCCCTCAGGACAGTTTTCCTGCTGCTACCATCCTTCCCTCCCTCAGGACAGTTTTCCTGCTGCTACCATCCTTCCCTCCCTCAGGACAGTTTTCCTGCTGCCACCATCCTTCCCTCCCTCAGGACAGTTTTCCTGCTGCTACCATCCTTCCCTCTCTCAGGACAGTTTTCCTGCTGCTACCATCCTTCCCTCCGTCAAGACAGTTTTCCTGCTGCTACCATCCTTCCCTCCCTCAGGACAGTTTTCCTGCTGCTGCCATCTTTCCCTCCCTCAGGACAGTTTTCCTGCTGCTACCCTCCTTCCCTCCCTCAGGACAGTTTTCCTGCTGCTACCATCCTTCCCTCCCTCAGGACATATTTTCCTGCTGATACCATCCTTCCCTCACTCAGAACAGTTTTCCTGCTGCTACCATCCTTCCCTCCCTCAGAGGACAGTTTTCCTGCTGCTACCATCCTTCCCTCCCTCAGGACATATTTTCCTGCTGATACCATCCTTCCCTCACTCAGAACAGTTTTCCTGCTGCTACCATCCTTCCCTCCCTCAGAGGACAGTTTTCCTGCTGCTACCATCCTTCCCTTCCTCAGGACAGTTTTCCTGCTGCTACCATCCTTCCCTCCCTCAGAGGACAGTTTTCCTGCTGCTACCATCCTTCCCTCCCTCAGAGGACAATTTTCCTGCTGCTACCTTCCTTCCCTCCCTCAGAGGACAGTTTTCCTGCTGCTACCATCCTTCCCTCCCTCAGAGGAGTTTTCCTGCTGCTACCTTCCTTCCCTCCCTCAGGACAGTTTTCCTGCTGCTACCTTCCTTCCCTCCCTCAGAGGACAGTTTTCCTGCTGCTGCCATCCTTCCCTCCCTCAGGACAGTTTTCCTGCTGCTACCCTCCTTCCCTCAGCAGACAGTTTTCCTGCTGCTACCATCCTTCCCTCCCTCAGCTGACAGTTTTCCTGCTGCTACCACCCTTCCCTCACTCTGAGGACAGTTTTCCTGCTGCTACCACCCTTCCCTCCCTCAGAGGACAGTTTTCCTGCTGCTACCACCCTTCCCTCCCTCAGAAGTTTTCCTGCTGCTACCATCCTTCCCTCCCTCAGAGGACAGTTTTCCTGCTGCTACCATCCTTCCCTCCCTCAGAGGAGTTTTCCTGCTGCTACCATCCTTCCCTTCCTCAGGACAGTTTTTCTGCTGCTACCATCCTTCCCTCAAAGGACAGTTTTCCTGCTGCTACCATCCTTCCCTCCCTCAGAGGACAGTTTTCCTGCTGCTACCATCCTTCCCTCCCTCAGAGGACAGTTTTCCTGCTGCTACCATCCTTCCCTTCATCAGGACAGTTTTTCTGCTGCTACCATCCTTCCCTCCCTCAGAGGACAGTTTTCCTGCTGTTACCATCCTTCCCTCCCTCAGAGGACAGTTTTCCTGCTGCTACCCTCCTTCCCTCCCTCAGCTGACAGTTTTCCTGCTGCTACCACCCTTCCCTCCCTCAGAGGACAGTTTTCCTGCTGCTACCACCCTTCCCTCCCTCAGAGGACAGTTTTCCTGCTGCTACCCTCCTTCCCTCCCTCAGCTGACAGTTTTCCTGCTGCTACCACCCTTCCCTCCCTCAGAGGACAGTTTTCCTGCTGCTACCACCCTTCCCTCCCTCAGAGGACAGTTTTCCTGCTGCTACCCTCCTTCCCTCCCTCAGCTGACAGTTTTCCTGCTGCTACCACCCTTCCCTCCCTCAGAGGACAGTTTTCCTGCTGCTACCCTCCTTCCCTCCCTCAGCTGACAGTTTTCCTGCTGCTACCACCCTTCCCTCCCTCAGAGGACAGTTTTCCTGCTGCTACCACCCTTCCCTCCCTCAGAGGACAGTTTTCCTGCTGCTACCCTCCTTCCCTCCCTCAGCTGACAGTTTTCCTGCTGCTACCACCCTTCCCTCCCTCAGAGGACAGTTTTCCTGCTGCTACCACCCTTCCCTCCCTCCTTCCCGCTGCTACCACCCTTCCCTCCCTCAGAGGACAGTTTTCCTGCTGCTACCCTCCTTCCCTCCCTCAGAGGACAGTTTTCCTGCTGCTACCCTCCTTCCCTCCCTCAGCTGACAGTTTTCCTGCTGCTACCACCCTTCCCTCCCTCAGAGGACAGTTTTCCTGCTGCTACCACCCTTCCCTCCCTCAGAGGACAGTTTTCTTGCTGCTACCATCCTTCCCTTCCTCAGGACAGTTTTCCTGCTGCTACCCTCCTTCCCTCCCTCAGAGGACAGTTTTCCTGCTGCTACCCTCCTTCCCTCCCTCAGCAGACAGTTTTCCTGCTGCCACCATCCTTCCCTCCCTCAGAGGACAGTTTTGCTTTCTTGTTTCCACCACTTGTGAGGTTCTCGCAGGTTTACACTCCCTGGAATCTTGATATAAATGGTTTTCTTGGTGGAACATAGCTTTCCTAGCTGGCAAGTGCAGTGTTAGTGAGTGGTGCCTGAGAGGGGGTCTGTTTTTGTGTTATTGAGAATATTAGGGTCTATTTGTGTGTTATTAGGGCTACTAGGGTTTATTTGTGTGTTTTTGGGGTTCTTTCTTTCTTTCAACACACTGGCCGTATCCCACCAAGGCGGGGTGGCCCAAAAGGAAAAATGAAAGTTTCTCCTTTCAAATTTAGTAATATATACAGGAGAAGGGGTTACTAGCCCCTTGCTCTCGGCATTTCAGTCGCCTCTTACAACACGCATGGCTTTTGGAGGAAGAATTCTGTTCCACTTCCCCATGGAGATAACAGGAAATAAACAAGAACAAGAACTAGAAAGAAAATAGAAGAAAACCCAGAGGGGTATGTATATATACGCTTGTACATGTATGTGTAGTGCGACCTAAGTGTAAGTAGAAGTAGCAAGATGTACCTGAAATCTTGCATGTTCATGAGACAGAAAAAAGGACACCAGCAATCCTACCATCATGTAAAACAATTACAGGCTTTTGTTTTACACTCACTTGGCAGGACGGTAGTACCTCCCTGGACGGTTGCTGTCTACCAACCTACTACCTAGGTTTTTGGGGTTACTGGGACCAATTTGTTTGTTATTGGGGCTATTAGGGCTTGTTAGTGTGTTGGGGCTACATGAACCTGTTTGTGTTATTGGGGCTACTGGGACCTGTTTGTGTGTTACTGGGACTTCTAGGGTCTGTTTGCATTTTAGTTTGTGTATTGGGACTTCTAGGGTTAGTTTGTGTGTTATTGTTTGTGTATTATTGGAGCTACTAGAGACTTGTTTGTGTGTTATTGGGGCTACTGGGGCCTGTTTGTGTATTATTGGGGCTCCTGGGGCTTGTATGTGTGTGACTGGGGCTATCAGGTCAACCAGGCTAGTGCTGTTAGTGACCCACTGACCCACCAGAGCATGGTTGATCTGGCACTTGGAGACGGTAGTGCTCCATTCTCCTCATGAACTTATACGACTGCTCTGGTAGTACAGGAGAGCCTGCTTTACAGCACTTCACTTTATGTTTTGCTAGTACAGCAGTTTTCACTTATACCTGTTCTTCATTTATTCAGACTTCCTGCAATAAATATATTCACCACTTACTATAACCTAAGGACAAAAATATTATAATGTGTGTACTGTACAGTGGACCCCCGCATAGCGATATTAATCCGTGCAAGAGAGCTCATTGTTATGCGAAATTATCGTTATGCGAATGAATTTTCCCCATAAGAAATAATGGAAATCAAATTAATCCGTGCAAGACACCCAAAAATATGAAAAAAAATTTTTACCACATGAAATATACATTTTACTACACACAAAGAGAAGGATACATGCACAATAGTAGAGTAGTACATGCACAATATATATTGTGCATGTACTACTCTATTAAATGAAGAATAAATGACACTTACCTTTATTGAAGATGTAGCAATGACTGATGAGACACTGTGTCCTGGGAGTGCCTTTTCCTCCTGAGTACTGTAGGTCCTGTTTGGCATTTTCTTCCAGAACATGCCTTATCACACTGTGTATGCCACTACGATTCTTAAATCTCTCAAACCAACCTTTGCTGGCTTTAAATTCACCAATATGAGCACTAGTTCCAGGCATTTTTCCCTGTTCACCTGGGTGTTAGTCGACTGGTATGGGTTGCATCCTGGGAGACAAGATTAAGGACCCCAATAGAAATAAGTTAGACAGTCTTCGATGACACTGACTTTTTTGGGTTATCCTGGGTGGCAAATCCTCTGGGGTTAATTGTTTCTTGGTATTCTCAATAAGCCACACCAACAACGGTGCTACAGCAGCAGCAGCTGACAGTGCTACAGCAGCAGCAGCAGCAGCAGCTGACAGTGCTACAGCAGCAGCAGACGATGTTGCAGCAGCAGCAGACGGTACTACAGCAGCAGCAGACGGTACTACAGCAGCAGCAGACGGTACTACAGCAGCAGCAGACAGTACTACAGCAGCAGCAGCAGCTGACGGTGGTACAACAGCAGCAGCAGCTGACAGTGCTACAGCAGCAGCAGACGATGCTACAGCAGCAGCAGACGGTACTACAGCAGCAGCAGACGGTACTACAGCAGCAGCAGCAGCAGCTGACGGTGGTACAACAGCAGCAGCAGCTGACAGTGCTACAGCAGCAGCAGACGATGCTACAGCAGCAGCAGACGATGCTACAGCAGCAGCAGACGGTACTACAGCAGCAGCAGCAGCTGACGGTGCTACAGCAGCAGCAGCAGCTGACAGTGCAGCAGCAGCTGACGGTGGTACAGCAGCAGCAGCAGCTGTACCACCCATAGTAGCGATGGTTGATTGGGGTTTATTATACAACCTGGCCAGCTTGGAGACACGCACTCCACTTTCATACTTATCAATGATCTTTTTCTTCATCTCTATAGTAATTCTCACCCTTATTGCTGTAGGGTTGGCACTAGAAGCTTTCTTGGGGCCCATGGTCACTTATTTTGCAGATAAAAATCACCAAAAACAGTGTAATAATACGAAATGTTCCGATTGTATGCTTGGATGTTACCGCGGAGGCTGGCTGGTAAACAATGCCACCGGCGGAACATGTGAGCGTGGCTCAGGCCGCACATATACGCGTCTCAGACGAACAGCGTTGAGCGGGTTTTTTAGCGGTATGCGAGGCAAAATCTTGGCGATAAAATGTAGCGGTATGCGGATTTAACGTTATGTGATGCCAACGGTATGTGGGGGTCCACTGTATATGCATTTTTTAGGCCTAACTCCATTGCTCACTTAATAATGTAAGCTTGTTATCAGGCTTTTATATGCATTTGAACATGAAAAAAGGCTATATTTCACTTTACAGCAATTTTTGCTTTGCAGTAGTAGCCTGGAACCTAACCTGCTGTGTAAGCAGGGCTCTCCTGTACAGCAGTAGCCTGGAACCTAACCTGCTGTGTAAGCAGGGCCCTCCTGTACAGCAGTATCCCGGAACCTAACCTGCTGTATAAATGGGGTTCTCCTGTAGATATCTGCTAGTAGCAGGTTGAATAGCTGAGACCATGAGATGCTGATAGTGTTTTCTTATTGTGCTAATAATCCCCCTGTCTTTCACTGGGTTTATTTTACACTTTCTTCCGTGATGGTGGACTCAGTTAGCACCAAAGTTAGCACACATTTTCATGAACCTATTTTTCAGATCATGGGATCATTGAACTTGGTAGTTCCTCTTATTATGTGGGGTCGTGAGGCCCCCACCCACGACATCTCCTGCGTCCTCTTCACTCGCAGTTGCCGCACTATTGTTACAGGGTCCCGGGATGGTCAGATATGTGTTTGGGACTTTGATCCTCCCACTCTCAAGGTATGTCATGACAATGTAATGAACCCGAGTCCAGGATTAGCAGTAGCATTTAGAAGAAAATGGAAATTTATG
Source organism: Cherax quadricarinatus (assembly GCF_038502225.1). NCBI lineage: Eukaryota > Metazoa > Arthropoda > Malacostraca > Decapoda > Parastacidae > Cherax > Cherax quadricarinatus. Next base: position 5,833,409 of record NC_091353.1, read on the forward strand.
TTAAATCTCTGTAGCCATTCAGCTTTCTTAAAATTTTATATGAAAAATGTACTCTCAGTACAAATACAGTGGAACCACGGTATACGACCTTAATTCATTCCAGAAGGCTGTTCGAGTGACACTCTGTTTGAGTATCGAACAAGTTCTTCCCAGCCAATTTTCTTTTTGGTTGGCTGTTATCACTAATCGTCATAGGCCCCATGGTGACTTATTTATATAATAAAACAATAAAACAAATAATACAATAAAACAAAAAAAAAACACCAAAAAATGCGGAGAAACATGAAATAGGTTACAGCGAAGTTCTGGCAGGCCATATTTGTTTGGTCGAGTGCAGAGCTTTGTTCGAGTAGGGAGTTGGTCATATACCGAGGTTTCACTGCATTTTCTACTGTGTTCAGCAGTGACTAACATTGTTCATTAGTGGTCAATTAATCCTTTTGCTAAAGTGTTTTTTTTTTATACTTGTATATTTTTCAATGCACTGGCCGTATCCCACTGAGGCAGGGTGACTTAAAAAGAAAAATGAAAGTTTCTTTTTTTAAGTTAGTAATGTATACAGGAGAAGGGGCTACTAGCCCCTTGATCTGGCATTTTAGCCGCCTCTTATGACACTCGTGGAGATTTTTGTACGTGTGATTTCTAAAAAATTGATGAGGTTCTTGGCTAATTAAATCATTTATTTCTCCCTATAGTTGACGCCTCGTTGCCTTTTGGTTGGTCATACAGCAAGTGTAATATGCCTTGCGCAAGGCGGACATGGACGAGGCACTACCTTCATCGTTAGCTCCTCAGAAAATGGGTTAGTGCTAAATTGCTGATTACTTTGTTTTAGTGGTTAGGTAAATATTTTTATTGAAATTATTGAATATCCTTGTCAGATAAAAGTAATTTCTGCAACATATTTTGTCATACTTTAGCAAGTACTGTGGTTTTTTACATGGGAAATTTTGAGATACCTGGAGGGAATTTTGGGGGTCAGTGCCCTCACAGTCTGGTCCATGATCATGACTATCACTTGTGAAAAATATATATAGTATGGTATAGTTGAATCTTGTCAGGAACAAGGTACTCTTTGCTTATCAAGGTCCTCATAATCAAGAATAAAGATAAATGATATGTAATATCAGATTATACCTCATTGCAATGTGTACCAGGTAACATTCATTTTACTTGCACATTTGCAGTGTTGCTGGACAGAATCCTGCCTGCTTTTAGACATACTTTGCAGATCTGTAATGTAAATTGTAAAGCTGTTCAGTATCCTTTTTTTATGCTAGTTTGTACATTTATGCATTAATTCGTGCAAGTATACTACACATTTCATACATGATAAAATGTGCAGGCATGCGTATTATATAAATTTATGCATGCAACTACATGACTATACATACATGTACTGCATAAAGTCATACATGCATGCTTAATGAGCTCAACATATACATGCACAATACTGTGGTTTCTTTTTTGCATTACTTTGTTTACTATAAGTGTTTTTCAGTTGCTCTCGATTCTACCAAACAGACAAGTGTATCGCTTCTCTTATCCCTTCATTCTGTAATGTGCTGACATAGTGTTGTCTTCAACAGAGAAATGTGTAAATGGGACCTCAGAGATGGACGTTGTGTTGAGGTCCTCAAATCCTCCAACATTCACTCATCCATGACAGTAAGTTTTAGCACATTTCTCTACCTTTGATATACCTTTGAGTTTTGAGTCTTAATACTCTCGGAGCTTGGCCATGGTCAAGGCTCGATATATTTTTTTTTTTTTTAATATTTCACGTAATTTAAAAACTCATATGAAAAGTCCATAAAAATTTATTATTGTTACAGATTTCGATGTTTCGGAGTATTTGGAGGTTGTCACGTAGCGATCTTGTTCTTATGAACACTGCTTGTACCTTCATATTAATGCCTGTTATGGTGATGGGCTCTTGTTAACGCAGTACAGTATTGCATGGCATATTGTTGCTGAATTATTGCCTAGTCACTGGCAGCCAGAAGAGCCACAATTAATGAGCAGAGGATCGAGCCTATGCCATTCCTTGCATTGGCCTATGGCTGGGCTCTGGGAGTAGAAAAACTCTAAGAACTCATCGAAGGTCAACGGTAGGGATTTTACATTTCCTGATAAATATTCTAATACAGGTAATATTAAGCTTAGGGCCTGGTCTGAATTGATTGACAATTTTATTCCTTAAAATATCCAACATTAGTTGGGTTTATTTTGAGGAAATAGGGTTTTTTTTGGAAATAGGGTTTTGTGGTAATGGAATTTATTTTGTGGAAATGGGGTTTATTTTGTGGAACTAGTAAGAGACAAACTAACAAAATCCAACATAACTAGCCTAAAATAACCTAACAGAACTTAACCTCACCTTCCACCAGCGGTGAAAATGGGAACGGCACTTTGTTTCTCCATGGGGAGGTGGAACAGAATCCTTCCTCTGTAAACCATGAGTGTCATAAGAGGTGACTAAGATGCCAGGAGCAAGGGGCTAGTAACCCCTTCTCTTGTATACATTAGTAAATGTAAAAAGAAGAAAAGCTTTTGTTTTTTCTTTTCCAGGTCACACTTTTTTGGTTGGAGACAGCTGGTGTGTTAAAAAATAAAACTTTTATTTTCATTTGATTTGTGGCTGTGATTAACCCTTACACTGTCCAAGCATAGATCCACATTTGCACGCATAGCGCTCCGACCTTGATCTCCATAAGAAACAGTGTAAAAAAAACGTAGATCTACGTTCGGAGCACTACGCGAGCAAACGTAGATCTACGTTTGGGCAGTTTAACCCTTTGAGGGTTTCAGCCGTACTAGTATGGCTTACAACCCAGGGTTTTTGACGTACTAGTACGCCTAAATTCTAGCGCCCTCAAATCTAATGGGAGAAAGCTGGTAGGCCTACATATGAAAGAATGGGTCTATGTTGTCAGTGTGCACAGTATAAAAAAAATCTTGCAGCACACAGTGCATATTGAGAAAAAAAAAACTTTGACCGTTTTTTTGGAATAAAACAACGACTTTGCACTGTATTTTCGTATGGTATTTATTGTTGTATTCTAGTTTTCTTGGTCTCATTTTATAGAATGGAAGACATATTACAGAAATTGAGATAATTTTGACTGGTTTTACAATGAAAAGTACCTTGAAATTGAGCTCAAAGTAGCAGAAATGTTCGATTTTTACCAAAGTTCAAAAGTAAACAAATCATGCCAAGCGTCCAATACACGTCAACTGGTGAGTCTAATATTCTTTTGCAAGTGCGCCAATATTATTTATACCATTTTTTACACTAATGCAGTAGTCTGCATAACAATAAATCTTCTATTTTTTTGTGAGAATAAAAATTCAAAGTGGAAAGCAAAAGAATATAAGAGGGGCCTTGAGACGTGACTAATGAACAGAGGAAATGTCATTTTAGTGCCAGGAATGTTTTTCTTGTTTATTCTGGACCCTATTCGGAAATTGGCATCTTTTGAAATTTGTGTGAAATTGGCAAAATTGCTAAATTCTGACCACTGTATTGGATAGTTGAAATTGATAAATAGGTGGTTTCTTGCACTCATTTGATAGAAAAAATGGAGTTCTAGCAAAATATTCATGTTTTTTGTCGACTAGTACAGTGGAATTGGCTGAAAATGGGGCTCAAAGTGGGCAAAATCGCCGCTGCGTAAACATCGTCGAGACTAACTTCACAAGAGTATAATTCCGTAAGTTTTCCATCAAATTTCAAACTTTTGGTGTCATTATGATCGGGAAAAGATTCTCTATCTTTTCATAAGAGAAAATTATTTTTTTTTTTTTTAAATTTGGCCGACCCTGAGAACGAGTCTCGGAGAGGGCTTGTCAACCCTCAAAGGGTTAAGGGTTAACTAGGCACATGACTCAATTGGGGTTAAGCCAGTACCCAAATCTTTGCCGATACTCAATTTTAGGCTGATACCGATACCCTCAAAATTAACCAGTAATGACTGATACCGATACTTTGGTATATTCCTGGGCTCAGTAATAATCTTCGATTGACTCTGATGTGCCACTCATGTCAAAATACATGTATTTTGGAATGACGTATCTTGGAACGTATCCACGCAGATATGGGGGACTACCATGTAGTATTTTTTTTTAACGTGTTGATCATTTCCCACTTAGGCAGGGTGACCCAAAAAGAAAGAAAATACTTTCACCATTCAACACTTTCACCATCACTCATACATAATCACTGTCTTTGCAGAGACTACCATACAGTGGACCCTCGGTTTTTGTGTTTAATCCGTTCCAGAGCCATTGGCCAAAACCGAAATTGGCCAAAACCGAAACCATTTTCCTTATAAGAAACAATGTGAATGGAATTAATCTGTTTCAGACACCCAGAAGTATCAACAAAAAAATTTTTTTTACCTTAAATATACATTTACATGCACAAAAGAATGAACATTAAACATGACACTTACCTTTATTGAAGACTGTTGTTGCTGGAAGGAAGACAGAGAGGACAGGAGAGTGAAGAGAGTTTATTCTTTGGAAAGGAAATCCCCCTTCATAAGGACTGTAGGTACCAAGTCCTTATCCGGGGTCATTTCCTTCCTTTGTTTTTTACTGTCACTAGGACCAGCTTGAGAGTCACTGGACCCCTGTCACACAAAATATCTGTCCAGATACGTCTGTTCCTGGCGTCTCTTTAAGATTTGCCTAAAATGGGACATAGCATTGTCATTGCAAAAGTCGCCAGCATGGATTGCAACAGCTTTCTCAGGGTGATGTTGCTCCACAAATGACTGCACTCTAGTCCACATTGCACAAATCTCCTTAATCTCTGAAGAAGGCACCTTCTTTCATCTCTCTTCCTCCTCCTCTGCAACAGTTTCTTGTGCTGTGGTCTGTTGCTGTTGCCGATGAAGCTCTTGCAGCTCATCAGTGGTTAGCTCTTCATTGTGGTCCCCCACCAACTCTTCCACATCCTCGCCACTCACATCCAACCCAGTGGAATTCCTCAATGCCACAGTTGATTGCATAACAGGTGTAGGGTTGACAGGGTCAGCCTCAAACCCTTCAAAATCCTTCTTTTGGACACACTCTGGCCACAATTTTCCCCAAGCAGAGTTCATCGTCCTGGAAGTCACTCCCTGCCAACCCTTATCTATAAGGCCTATGCAGTGGAAGATATTGAAGTGATTCTTCCAGAACTCTCTTAGGGTGAATTCAGAATCTGAGGTTTTGTCAAAGCACCTTTGAAACATTGTTTTGGTGTACAGTTTTTTTGAAGTTTGCAATGATCTGTTGGTCCATGGGCTGGACGAGAGGAGTGGTGTTAGGAGGCAAGAAATTCACTGTTACAAATCTGAATTCCTTAGACAATTGGTCTTCCAAGTCTGGAGGATGAGCAGGAGCATTGTCCATTAACAGGAGGCACTGGAGTGGAAATTTATTATCCAGGAGGTATTTTTTCACACTGGGGCCAAATACTTCATTAAACCATTCCAGAAAAATTTCCCTGGTGACCCATGCCCTACTGTTAGTCTTCCATATCACACACAGTTTACTCTTGGCAACACTGTTTTTCTTGAATACACTGGGATTTTCAGAGTGATATACCAGTAAAGGCTTCACTTTGAAATCCTCACTGGCATTACTACAAAACATGAGAGTTAGCCTGTCTTTCATAGGCTTGTGTCCTGGGAGTGCCTTTTCCTCCTGCATGATGTAGGTCCTCTTTGGCATTTTCTTCCAAAACAGGCCTGTTTCATCACAATTGAACACTTGTTGGGGTTAGAATTTTTCAGACTCTACACAACATTTGAATTCCCACACGAATTTTTCAGCTGCTTGTTTGTCTGAACTGGCACGCTCACCGTGCCTTACAACACTGTGTGTGCCTCTTTGCTTCTTGAATTTTTCAATCCAGCCTTTGCTGGCCTTGAGTTCACCTTCATCACCACTTGTTTCAGGCAGTTTCTTTATGAGATCCTCATGCAACTGCCCTGCCTTTTCACAAATAATGGACTGCACAACACTATCTCCTGCTAACTCTCTCTCTCTGATCCACACCAACAACAATTTCTCCACTTCTTCATTTGTTTGGGATCTCCGTTTGGTTATTGCATTCACCCCTTTTGCAACATCAGTTTCCATGATTCTTTTCTCTTTATCACAATGGAGCTGATTGTTGATGGTGACTTCCCGTACATCCTGCCGAGTTCAGCAATGCGTATGCCACTATCGTATTTGCTTAGGATTTCTTTTTTCAGTTCTTTGGTGTTCCTCACTTTCTTTACCAAAGCACTGGCACTAGGAGCTTTCTTTGGGGCCAAGGTCTCTTATTTAGCAGTCACACACGATAAATAAGTGGCAAAGACAATGGATTATTACATATGACCTGGCAGGATATGTTCACTCACCGAGAAACAACACTACACTGGCTGAGAATGCGTGTGGGAGGTGGCTTTTTCTGCGTGCTGGGCACTGGACAGGTTCCGTATGATCGACAAAAACAGAAGCCAAAAATTGACGAAAAAAATCGGCGATAACGGAGATCAACGAAAACTGAGGGTCCACTGTACATTTATGATAGCTTAAATACTGAAGGGCCCTTGTAAACTTAACTGCTCTTGTAATTATCAATAGGTTAATATTAGTAGGTAAATATACATAAATTGGTTCTTAGTATTCCTTACACAATTTACCCTTAATTTTTATTTGGGGTATGTAATCTAATAGGATAATTGTGTTTAGACCTTGACAGATTTGTGATGCTATTGGTTAGATTATTCATCAATTTTATCTTAAAGCAAGTGTTCTTCTTTTAGGCCTACCAGATGCTGAATGTGAGTGATGTACGATTGTTCTGCGTTGGCAACTACCCTGAAATTCTCATATATGATCCCCACACCTTGGATATCCTTTTCTCCTTGGCTGCTCGTATCCAGCCTGATTGGATATCCGCACTTCACATCCTACGCCCACCGAGAAGAAATGGTAAAATGATTAAGGAAGTTGTGCGTTTGTTTCCTTCTCTTGAGGCTTTTTGAAGGAAAATTTTTTTTTTTTTTAACGCCGGCCATCTCCCGCTGAGGCAGGTGACCAGAAAAAGAAGAAACGCTTTCGTAAAGACTTTCTTGTTTTACATATAGACATTCCATGGAGAAGTGGAAAAGAATCCTTCCTCTGTAAACCATGCGTATCATAAAAAGTGACTAAAAGTAAACCATACCACAGTGGGGATAGAACCCACGGTCAGAGAGTCATAAAATTCCAGACCGACGCATTAGCCACTGGGCCAGCTGACTACAACAAGATTCATCCATCAAAATGGTATACAATACTGACAGGTTGGTAGATAAGACACATAGGCAACAGTTAGGCAACTTTATTCCGAAACGTTTCGCCTATACAGTAGGCTTCTTCAGTCGAATACAGAAAGTAGACAGGAACAGTAGAGATGTGAAGACGATGTAATCAGTCCATCACCCTTGAAGTCGTAGAATTTGAGGTTGTCAGTCCCTCAGCCTGGAGAAGTTCAGTTCCATAGTCAGGAACTATCTGAAGATCAAGCGACAGTGCGGAGACTTAAATACTGTCAGAAGGAGAGGTGCAGAGTAGTAGTAGTAGTGAGAATGTAGCCACTGAGAGGTCAGGTCCCTCTCAGATCCAACTGTTCTCACTTGAAAGGGTTGTCCAAGGTGTTTTCTGTGCCAAGATGCCATGTGTTGCAGTGTCTGACAAGATGAACATCAAAATGGTATACAATACCAACAGGTTGGTAGGTAATACACATAGGCAACAGTTAGGCAACTTTATTCCGAAACGTTTCGCCTACACAGTAGGCTTCTTCAGTCGAATACAGAAAGTAGGCAGGAACAGTAGAGATGTGAAGACGATGTAATCAGTCCATCACCCTTGAAGTCGTAGAATTTGAGGTTGTCAGTCCCTCAGCCTGGAGAAGTTCAGTTCCATAGTCAGGAACTATCTGAAGATCAGCCCAACCCTTTCAAGTGAGAACTGTTGGATCTGAGAGGGACCTGACCTCTCAATGGCTACATTCTCACTACTACTACTACTCTGCACCTCTCCTTCCGACAGTATTTAAGTCTCCGCACTGTCGCTTGATCTTCAGATAGTTCCTGACTATGGAACTGAACTTCTCCAGGCTGAGGGACTGACAACCTCAAATTCTACGACTTCAAGGGTGATGGACTGATTACATCGTCTTCACATCTCTACTGTTCCTGCCTACTTTCTGTATTCAACTGAAGAAGCCTACTGTGTAGGCGAAACGTTTCGAAATAAAGTTGCCTAACTGTTGCCTATGTGTCTTACCTACCAAGATTCATCCAACTAGGTATATTTATACACAATAGGAAGATTAGCATAGGCACAACTGTGACCTATGTTAACCTTCCTATGGTGTATAAATATACACGTACAGTCGACCCTCAAATTTCATCATCCCTTTTCTGTATGTAAAAACTATAGTTTTTTTTTTTTAACAAGTTGGCCGTCTCAACCAAGGCAGGGTGACCCACCGAGGCAGGGTGACCCACCGAGGCAGGGTGACCCACTGAGGCAGGGTGACCCACCGAGGCAGGGTGACCCACCGAGGCAGGGTGACCCAAAAAGAAAGAAAATCCCCAAAAAGAAAAGACTTTCATCATCATTCAACACTTTCACCTCACTCACACATAATCAGTTTTTGCAGAGGTGCTCAGAATACAACAGTTTAGAAGCATATATGTATAAAGATACACAATATATCCCTCCAAACTGTCAATATCACAAACCCCTCCTTTAGAGTGCAGGCATTGTACTTCCCATTTCCAGTACTCAAGTCCAGCTATATAAAAATAACCAGTTTCCCTGAATCCCTTCACTAAATATTACCCTGCTCACACTCCAACAGCTCGTCAGGTCCCAAATACCATTCGTCTCCATTCACTCCTATCTAACACACTCACGCATCCTTGCTGGAAGTCCAAGCCCCTCGCCCACAAAACCTTCACCGCCTCCCTCCAACCTTTTTGAGGATGACCCCCTACCCCGCCTTCCTTCCCTTACAGATTTATACGCTCTCCATTTCATTCTACTTTGATCCATTCTCTCTCAATGACCAAACCACCTCAACAACCCCTCTTCAGCCCTCTGGCTAATACTTTTATTAACTAAACACCTTCTCCTCATTTCCACACTCTGAATTTTCTGCATAATATTTACATCACACATTGCCCTTATGACATCTCCACCACCTCTAACCACCTCCTCGCTGCAGCATTTACAACCCAAGCTTCACACCCATATAAGAGTGTTGGTACCATTATACTTTCATGCATTCCCTTCTTTGCCTCTATAGATAATGTTTTTTTATCTCCACATATACCTCAATGCACCACTCACCTTTTTTCCTTCAATTCTATGATTAACCTCATCCTTCATACATCCATCCACTGGCACATCAACTCCCAAATATCTGAAAACATTCACTTCTTCCATACTCCTCCTCTCCAATTTGATATCCAATTTTTCTTTATCTAAATCATTTGATACCCTCATCACCTTACTCTTTTCTATCTTCACTTTCAACTTACTACCTTTGTACACACTATACTATTCTCTATAATTTTTTTTTTTTTTTTTTTTGATAATATTTTTGGGTGTCTGAAATGGATTAATTGGATTTACATTATTTCTTATTTCTTAATTGGATGAATCTTATTGTAGCCAGCTGGCCTAGTGGCTAATGCATTGGTCTGGAGTTTTATGACTGATCGCGGGTTCTATCTCTGCCCGTGGTATGGTTTGTTTGCAATCATGCCATTACGATCTTGTGAATTTAGGTGAGCAAGGGGCTAGTAACCCCTTCTCCTATATAAATTACTAAATGTGAAAGGGTTGCCTTGCCTCAGCGGGAAACAGCTGATGTGCTAAAAAAATAATATACAAAATGTAAGAAACTTATGAGGGTCTGTCCGGGAGTTGAACTCAGGACCTCTCACACCCTAAGTGAGAATTGTACCACTAGACCAACAGGTTGCTTTAAGGGGAAGGTACTGTAATTACAAGGTAGATGATAGGTTTGCATAGTCTGGTAAATGCCTTTTAAATGTTTTGCTCTCTGGCAAGATTGGTGGAATTTTCTATTGTCCCATGAACAAGTAAGATGGAAGGAAAATCTTACAAACTTATATTCAGTTCACATTTTTGTTTTTCCCTGCATTTCTTAAATCTTTATTCCTTTTATTTTTTATTTCCCAATTAAAGAGGCCTGGACTGAGAGCTGGCCATTGTGTTGATGATCCCTAGGACTTCTAATACATATAAGAGATATAATAGATATACAGTAATTTATGGAGGTTTTTATTATACTTGTATTAGGAGAGAGGTTTAATTAAAAACTTTAAAGGAAATGTGCATATCCTTCACACTGTATTAGAGATTTACATAAATGCTGTACAATACCAACAAGGTGAAGAATTAGACACATGTGCAACATCTGGGTTTCTTTATTTGTAGATGTCTGCAAATAGATACTTTTGCATTAGAGATGCTGTTTTATTTAGTTAAGTTATTGTAATTTAATTATATTGAGCAGATACTTTGCATGACTTCCTTTAAGAAAGATAATCATGCAGATTATCTGCTTAATATAATAATCTTTAGAGTATGATATGTTGTCAAGATTAATCACACGGTGCACATGACAGTGATCAAGTTGCTAAGCATTCTTTTCTATTCCTTGCACACAGATGAGGTTGTGCTAGGAGTAACAACAGGTGGTTGGGTCAAGGTATGGACGGTTAGTGAGAGAGAGGTGAGGCCTAGGGAGCCAATATACGAACATGAGGCCAAAATGATCCATTCCCTGAATGCTCTATGCCTGGTGTGCTGCACTTACAATCAGAGGACTGTCCTTATTGTCTCACAAGATGATTGGCAGGTGAGTGATGGGCTTGTCGCTTCATTGTATGGTAAGATACTACAGCAGTAGACTGGAACATAACCTGCTGTATAAGCAGGGCCCTCCTGTACAGCAGTGGCCTGGAACATAACCTGCTGTATAAGCAGGGCCCTCCTGTACAGCAGTGGCCTGGAACATAACCTGCTGTATAAGCAGGGCCCTCCTGTACAGCAGTGGCCTGGAACATAACCTGCTGTATAAGCAGGGCCCTCCTGTACAGCAGTGGCCTGGAACCTAATGTGCTCTATAAGTGGGGCCTTACGAACTGCACCATTGAACTGAAATGTCAAAGATCTGTCAGTTTTGTAATTTGATGTTTGTTTTTTCAACCTCTGCCCTACTTAAGACTTTTCTTCATCACTGGGGTTTAGCAGCAGTTTGAGGGAAGCAGGGAATTTGATGCTTATTTTGGACAGTTACTGCTGTGCTTGGATCAAACACCCCACCACCTGTGCTACCCAAGGTGGTGTAGGAGTTAGCATGGGACTTTTAGAATGCATTTTTACCTTGCTTTAAGACTTGCTGTTCTTATATTTCTCAATGATGAAGTGAGTGATGATGAAAATGTTTCTTCTTTTCTTGGGTCACCTTGCCTTAGTGGGAAATGGCCAGTGTTTAAAAAAAAAAAAATTCTTTGTCACTAGCATGCACCTACTGTGCATGCTAGTGACTGTGGTAGGCAAGATACGTACATGCATGTGTAGCGTGATTTAATTGTAAGTAAAAGTAGAAAGATATACCTTTTATCTTCATGTTTATGAGATGTAAAAAAGACACCAGGAATTCTACCATCGTGTAAAACAGTTACAAGCAGGTTGCCAGTACAGTGGGCCCTCAGCTAATGAACGCATCGCATAACGTTAAATCCGCCCAATGAAGAGTTTGAGCATAAAAATTTTGGCCTGGCTAACGATAAAAAACTTGCCCAACATGATTCGTCCCGAACCTGTCTGTCCAGCCTGAGTGCCTCAGCTGCCCTGCCGTCATTGTTTACAAGCCAGGGTGGCCAGTTTCATGCATACATTCGATACATTTTGTATTATTGCATTGTATATAGTGCTTGTAACTGCTAAATAAGCCACCATGGGCCCAAAGAAAGCTTCTAGTGCCAACCCTGTGGTAAAAAGGGTGAGAAATACTATCGAAATACTATCGTACCACGGTCAGCTACTGCTGCACCACTGTCAGCTGTTGCTGCACCACTGTCTGCTGTACTACTCGAAGATGTGGAGAGACTGTTGTTGGTGTAGCTTAATGAGAAACAATTAATCCCAGATGGCTAGTCACCCGGGATAACCCAAGAAAGTCAGTGAGTCATCGAGGACTGTCTAACTTATTTCCATTGGGGTCCTTAATCTTGTTCCCCAGGATGCAACCCACACCAGTCGACTAACACCCAGGCGAACAGGAAAAAATGCCTGGAACTAATTCCAACCCCAACAAGTGTTCAATTGTGACAAAACAAGCCTGTTCTGGAAGAAAATGCCAAACAGGACCTACATTACTCAGGAGGAAAAGGCAATCCCAGGACACAAGCCTATGAAAGACAGGCTAACTTTCTTGTTTATTTGTAATGCTAGTGGGGATTGCAAAGTGAAGCCTTTACTCATGTATTACTCAGAAAATCCTAGAGTGTTCAAGAAAAACAAAGTCTCATTACTCATCAATACTCTTCAATAAAGTAAGTGTCATTTTAACATTTATTTAAATAGTTATTGTGCATGTTTCATTCCTTTCTTTGTAGGGAAATGTATGCATGTATTTCATAAAAAAAAACAAATTTTTTTAATACTTTTGGCTGTCTGGAATGGATTAATTGGATTTCCATTATTTCTTTTGGGGAAAATTAATTCGGCTGACGATAATTTCGTCTAACGATGAGCTCTCAGGAACGGATTAATATCATTAGCCGAGGGTCCACTGTATAAGAATTTTTGGGGCAAATGCCAAAAATTTTAAAAGTTCTGGAAAGTTCCTGGTCTCAGCATATCCAGTTCACTGTAGCACAGCTTTGGTATGTAAAATTTAAAGGGGAGTTATTTGAATCTGGTAGTATACTTTATTTTAAACCACAGTGTGTGCAGGATTGCGTATTTTTCAGATATACGATGCTGGAGATTTTTCTCAGTTGTGTCGTGTTGGAGTGACTGTTGGGGAGAGATGGATGGGTGGAGACTTCCTGGCTGCTGACCGTGTCATAGTATGGACTGATATGGGCCAAGCTTATATTTACAAACTACCTACAAAGTAAGTAACCTGAAGTTTATTTTGCTCGGTTTACGTGTGTGTAGTCTCTAGGGATAATTGTATTTATTATTACATTTTTCTGCACTGTAATCCATGTTGAGCATTGTTAAGTTGTGAGCTAGCAGTAGTTTAACTTATCTAGCACAAAGGCAGCTTTATATAATGTTTCTATGTAGCTTTGCTACCCCCTTAAAAAAACAGAATAAACCAGGTGACAAAATCATAATCTGGATATGAACAGTTAGAGGAGGTGATGTCACTTCCTGGGTACTGACGCCTTATGCATCAGATAGTGAATATATTACTGTTAATTTACATAAACACAGTTAATATACTGCTACATAGTTATAATTTTGTATAGT